>NC_134487.1:136710471-136717971 GCF_040206685.1 Ascaphus truei
AGAGTGTGTGTCTGAGAGAGAGAGAGAGAGAGAGAGTGTGTGTGTCTGAGAGAGAGAGAATGTGTGTGTCTGAGAGAGAGTGTGTGTGTCTGAGACAGAGAGAGTGTGTGTGTCTGAGAGAGAGAGAGAGAGAGAGTGTTTGTGTCAGAGAGAGAGTGTGTGTCTGAGAGAGAGAGTGTGTGTCTGAGAGAGAGAGAGTGTTGTGTCTGAGAGAGAGTGTGTGTCTGAGAGAGAGTGTGTGTCTGAGAGAGAGAGTGTGTGTCTGAGAGAGAGTGTGTGTGTGTCTGAGAGAGAGAGTGTGTGTGTCTGAGAGAGAGAGTGTGTGTGTCTGAGAGAGAGAGAGAGAGAGTGTGTGTGTGTCTGAGAGAGAGAGTGTGTGTGTCTGAGAGAGAGAGAGAGAGAGAGAGAGAGAGAGAGAGAGAGAGTGTGTGTGTGTGTCTGAAAGAGAGTGTGTGTGTCTGAGAGAGAGTGTGTGTCTGAGAGAGAGAGAGTGTGTGTCTGAGAGAGAGAGTGTGTGTGTGTCTGAGAGAGAGAGAGTGTGTGTGTGTGTCTGAGAGAGAGAGTGTGTGTGTGTCTGAGAGAGAGAGAGAGAGAGAGAGAGTATGTGTGTGTCTGAGAGAGAGTGTGTGTGTCTGAGAGAGAGAGTGTGTGTGTGTCTGAGAGAGAGAGAGTGTGTGTGTCTGAGAGAGAGAGAGAGTGTGTCTGAGAGAGAGAGAGTGTGTCTGAGAGAGAGACCGTGTGTGTGTCAGAGAGAGAGAGAGAGTGTGTCCGTCAGAGAGAGAGAGAGTGTGTGTGTCTGAGAGAGAGTGTGTGTGTCTGAGAGAGAGTGTGTGTGTCTGAGAGAGAGAGAGTGTGTGTGTCTGAGAGAGAGAGTGTGTGTGTGTCTGAGAGAGAGAGTTTGTGTGTGTCTGAGAGAGAGAGTGTGTGTGTGTCTGAGAGAGAGAGAGAGTGTATGTGTCTGAGAGAGAGAGTGTGTGTGTCTGAGAGAGAGAGAGTGTGTGTCTGAGAGAGAGAGTGTGTGTCTGAGAGAGAGTGTGTGTGTCTGAGAGAGAGAGTGTGTGTGTCAGAGAGTGTGTGTGTCAGAGAAAGAGAGAGAGAGAGTGTGTGTGTGTCAGAGAGAGAGAGAGTGTGTGTGTGTGTGTGTGTGTGTGTCTGAGAGAGAGAGAGTGTGTGTGTGTGTGTCTCTGAGAGAGTGTGTGTCAGAGAGTGTGTGTCTGAGAGAGTGTGTGTCTGAGAGTGTGTGTGTGTGTTGTGTGTGTGTGTGTGTGTGTGTGTGTGTGTGTGTGTGTGTGTGTGTGTGTGTGTGTGTGTGTGTGTGTGTGTGTGTCTGAGAGTGTGTGTGTGTGTGTGTGTGTCTGAGAGTGTGTGTGTGTCTGAGAGTGTGTGTGTGTGTCTGAGATAGTGTGTGTGTGTCTGAGATAGTGTGTGTGTGTCTGAGAGTGTGTGTGTGTCTGAGAGAGTGTGTGTGTCTGAGAGAGTGTGTGTGTCTGAGAGAGTGTGTGTGTCTGTGAGACAGAGAGTGTGTGTTTGTCTGAGAGAGAGAGTGTGTGTGTGTGTGTCTGAGAGAGAGAGAGAGAGAGAGAGAGAGAGAGAGAGAGAGAGAGAGAGAGAGAGAGAGAGTGTGTGTCTGAGAGAGAGTGTGTGTCTGAGAGAGAGTGTGTGTCTGAGAGAGAGAGAGTGTGTGTGTCTGAGAGAGAGAGTGTGTGTGTCTGAGAGAGAGAGTGTGTGTGTCTGAGAGAGAGAGTGTGTGTGTGTCTGAGAGAGAGTGTGTGTCTGAGAGAGAGAGTGTGTGTGTCTGAGAGAGAGAGAATGTGTGTGTCTGAGAGAGAGTGTGTGTGTGTCTGAGACAGAGAGAGTGTGTGTGTCTGAGAGAGAGAGAGAGAGAGAGAGAGTGTTTGTGTCAGAGAGAGAGTGTGTGTCTGAGAGAGAGAGAGTGTGTGTCTGAGAGAGAGAGAGTGTGTGTCTGAGAGAGAGAGTGTGCTTCTGAGAGAGAGAGTGTGTGTCTGAGAGAGAGAGAGAGTGTGTGTCTGAGAGAGAGAGAGAATGTGTGTGTCTGAGAGAGAGAGAGCGTGTGTGTCTGAGAGAGAGAGAGTGTGTGTGTGTGTGTGTGTGTCTGAGAGAGAGAGTGTGTGTCAGAGAGAGAGAGAGAGAGAGTGTGTGTGTGTGTCAGAGAGAGAGAGTGTGTGTGTCTGAGAGAGAGAGAGTGTGTGTCTGAGAGAGAGAGTGTGTGTGTCTGAGAGAGAGAGTGTGTGTGTCTGAGAGAGAGAGTGTGTGTCTGAGAGAGAGAGTGTGTGTGTGTGTCTGAGAGAGAGAGAGAGAGAGAGAGAGAGAGAGAGAGAGAGAGAGAGAGAGAGTGTGTGTGTGAGAGAGAGAGTGGGTGTGTCTGAGAGAGAGAGTGTGTGTGTGTCTGAGAGAGAGAGAGTGTGTGTGTCTGAGAGAGAGTGTGTGTGTCTGAGAGAGAGAGTGTGTGTGTCTGAGAGAGAGAGTGTGTGTGTGTCTGAGAGAAAGAGTGTGTCTGGGAGAGTGTGTCTGAGAGTGGGTCTGAGAGTCTGAGAGTGGGTCTGAGAGTCTGAGAGTGGGTCTGAGAGTCTGAGAGTGGGTCTGAGAGTCTTGAGAGTGGTCTGAGAGAGAGTCTTGAGAGTGGGTCTGACAGTCTGAGAGTGGGTCTGACAGTCTGAAAGTGGGTCTGACAGTCTGAGTGAGAGTGGGTCTGAGAGTCTGAGTGAGAGTGGGTCTGAGAGAGAGAGAGAGAGTGGGTCTGAGAGTGAGAGAGAGTGGGTCTGAGTGAGAGTGGGTCTGAGAGTGAGAGAGAGTGGGTCTGAGTCTGTGAGTGGGTCTGAGAGTCTGTGAGTGGGTCTGAGAGTCTGAGAGAGAGTGGGTCTGAGAGAGAGTGGGTCTGAGAGCCTGAGAGAGAGAGTGGGTATGAGAGTCTGAGCGAGAGAGTGGGTCTGAGAGAGAGAATGGGTCTGAGAGTCTGAGAGAGAGAGTGGGTCTGAGAGTCTGAGAGAGAGAGTGTGTCTGAGAGAGAGAGTGTGTCTGAGAGAGAGTGTGTGTCTGAGAGAGAGTGTGTGTCTGAGAGAGAGAGAGTGTGTGTGTCTGAGAGAGAGAGTGTGTGTGTATGAGACAGAGAGTGTGTGTGTGTCTGAGAGAGAGAGTGTGTGTCTGAGAGAGCGAGAGAGAGTGTGTGTGTCTGAGAGAGAGAGAATGTGTGTGTCTGAGAGAGAGTGTGTGTGTCTGAGACAGAGAGAGTGTGTGTGTCTGAGAGAGTGTGTGTGTGTGTGTCTGAGAGAGAGAGAGTGTGTGTCAGAGAGAGAGAGTGTGTGTCTGAGAGAGAGTGTGTGTGTCTGAGAGAGAGAGTGTGTGTGTCAGAGAGTGTGTGTGTCAGAGAGAGAGAGAGAGAGAGAGTGTGTGTGTGTCAGAGAGAGAGAGAGAGTGTGTGTGTGTGTGTGTGTGTGTCTGAGAGAGAGAGAGTGTGTGTGTCTGAGAGAGTGTGTGTCAGAGAGTGTGTGTCTGAGAGAGTGTGTGTGTCTGAGAGTGTGTGTGTGTGTTTGTCTGAGAGTGTGTGTGTGTGTGTGTGTGTGTGTCTGAGAGTGTGTCTGAGAGTGTGTGTGTGTGTGTGTGTGTGTGTGTGTGTGTGTGTGTGTGTGTGTGTGTGTGTGTGTGTGTGTGTGTGTGTGTGTGTGTGTGTGTCTGAGAGTGTGTGTGTGTCTGAGAGAGTGTGTGTGTGTGTGTCTGAGATAGTGTGTGTGTGTCTGAGAGAGTGTGTGTGTCTGAGAGAGTGTGTGTGTCTGAGAGAGTGTGTGTCTGTGAGAGAGAGAGTGTGTGTGTCTGAGAGAGAGAGTGTGTGTGTCTGAGAGAGAGAGTGTGTGTGTGTGTCTGAGAGAGAGAGAGAGAGAGAGAGAGAGAGAGAGAGAGAGTGTGTGTCTGAGAGAGTGTGTGTCTGAGAGAGAGTGTGTGTCTGAGAGAGAGAGAGTGTGTGTGTCTGAGAGAGAGAGTGTGTGTGTCTGAGAGAGAGAGTGTGTGTGTATGAGAGAGAGAGTGTGTGTGTGTCTGAGAGAGAGAGTGTGTGTGTGTCTGAGAGAGAGAGTGTGTGTGTGTCTGAGAGAGAGAGAGAGAGAGAGAGAGTGTGTGTGTCTGAGAGAGAGAGAATGTGTGTGTCTGAGAGAGAGTGTGTGTGTCTGAGACAGAGAGAGTGTGTGTGTCTGAGAGAGAGAGAGAGAGAGAGTGTTTGTGTCAGAGAGAGAGTGTGTGTCTGAGAGAGAGAGAGTGTGTGTCTGAGAGAGAGTGTGTGTCTGAGAGAGAGTGTGTGTCTGAGAGAGAGTGTGTGTCAGAGAGAGAGAGTGTGTGTCTGAGAGAGAGAGTGTGTGTCTGAGAGAGAGTGTGTGTGTCTGAGAGAGATAGTGTGTGTGTCTGAGAGAGAGAGTGTGTGTGTGTCTGAGAGAGAGAGAGAGAGTGTGTGTGTGTCTGAGAGAGAGAGTGTGTGTGTCTGAGAGAGAGAGAGAGAGAGAGAGAGAGTGTGTGTGTCTGAGAGAGAGTGTGTGTGTCTGAGAGAGAGAGTGTGTGTCTGAGAGAGAGAGAGTGTGTGTCTGAGAGAGAGAGTGTGTGTGTGTGTCTGAGAGAGAGAGAGTGTGTGTGTGTGTCTGAGAGAGAGAGTGTGTGTGTGTCTGAGAGAGAGAGAGAGAGAGAGTATGTGTGTGTCTGAGAGAGAGAGTGTGTGTGTGTCTGAGAGAAAGAGTGTGTCTGGGAGAGTGTGTCTGAGAGTGGGTCTGAGAGTCTGAGAGTGGGTCTGAGAGTCTGAGAGTGGGTCTGAGAGTCTGAGAGTGGGTCTGAGAGTCTTGAGAGTGGGTCTGAGAGTCTTGAGAGTGGGTCTGAGAGTCTTGAGAGTGGGTCTGACAGTCTGAGAGTTGGTCTGACAGTCTGAGAGTGGGTCTGACAGTCTGAAAGTGGGTCTGACAGTCTGAGTGAGAGTGGGTCTGAGAGTCTGAGTGAGAGTGGGTCTGAGAGAGAGAGAGAGAGTGGGTCTGAGAGTGAGAGAGAGTGGGTCTGAGTGAGAGTGGGTCTGAGAGTGAGAGAGAGTGGGTCTGAGTCTGTGAGTGGGTCTGAGAGTCTGTGAGTGGGTCTGAGAGTCTGAGAGAGAGTGGGTCTGAGAGAGAGTGGGTCTGAGAGCCTGAGAGAGAGAGTGGGTATGAGAGTCTGAGCGAGAGAGTGGGTCTGAGAGAGAGAATGGGTCTGAGAGTCTGAGAGAGAGAGTGGGTCTGAGAGTCTGAGAGAGAGAGTGTGTCTGAGAGAGAGAGTGTGTCTGAGAGAGAGTGTGTGTCTGAGAGAGAGTGTGTGTCTGAGAGAGAGAGAGTGTGTGTGTCTGAGAGAGAGAGTGTGTGTGTATGAGACAGAGAGTGTGTGTGTGTCTGAGAGAGAGAGTGTGTGTCTGAGAGAGCGAGAGAGAGTGTGTGTGTCTGAGAGAGAGAGAATGTGTGTGTCTGAGAGAGAGTGTGTGTGTCTGAGACAGAGAGAGTGTGTGTGTCTGAGAGAGTGTGTGTGTGTGTGTGTCTGAGAGAGAGAGAGTGTGTGTCAGAGAGAGAGAGTGTGTGTCTGAGAGAGAGTGTGTGTGTCTGAGAGAGAGAGTGTGTGTGTCAGAGAGTGTGTGTGTCAGAGAGAGAGAGAGAGAGAGAGTGTGTGTGTGTCAGAGAGAGAGAGAGAGTGTGTGTGTGTGTGTGTGTCTGAGAGAGAGAGAGTGTGTGTGTCTGAGAGAGTGTGTGTCAGAGAGTGTGTGTCTGAGAGAGTGTGTGTGTCTGAGAGTGTGTGTGTGTGTTTGTCTGAGAGTGTGTGTGTGTGTGTGTGTCTGAGAGTGTGTCTGAGAGTGTGTGTGTGTGTGTGTGTGTGTGTGTGTGTGTGTGTGTGTGTGTGTGTGTGTGTGTGTGTGTGTGTGTGTGTGTGTGTGTGTGTGTGTGTGTGTGTGTGTGTGTGTGTGTGTGTGTGTGTGTGTGTGTGTGTCTGAGATAGTGTGTGTGTGTCTGAGAGAGTGTGTGTGTCTGAGAGAGTGTGTGTGTCTGAGAGAGTGTGTGTCTGTGAGAGAGAGAGTGTGTGTGTCTGAGAGAGAGAGTGTGTGTGTCTGAGAGAGAGAGTGTGTGTGTGTGTCTGAGAGAGAGAGAGAGAGAGAGAGAGAGAGAGAGAGAGTGTGTGTCTGAGAGAGTGTGTGTCTGAGAGAGAGTGTGTGTCTGAGAGAGAGAGAGTGTGTGTGTCTGAGAGAGAGAGTGTGTGTGTCTGAGAGAGAGAGTGTGTGTGTATGAGAGAGAGAGTGTGTGTGTGTCTGAGAGAGAGAGTGTGTGTCTGAGAGAGAGAGAGAGAGAGAGTGTGTGTGTCTGAGAGAGAGAGAATGTGTGTGTCTGAGAGAGAGTGTGTGTGTCTGAGACAGAGAGAGTGTGTGTGTCTGAGAGAGAGAGAGAGAGAGAGAGAGTGTTTGTGTCAGAGAGAGAGTGTGTGTCTGAGAGAGAGAGAGTGTGTGTCTGAGAGAGAGTGTGTGTCTGAGAGAGAGTGTGTGTCTGAGAGAGAGAGTGTGTGTCTGAGAGAGAGTGTGTGTGTCTGAGAGAGATAGTGTGTGTGTCTGAGAGAGAGAGTGTGTGTGTCTGAGAGAGAGAGAGAGAGTGTGTGTGTGTCTGAGAGAGAGAGTGTGTGTGTCTGAGAGAGAGAGAGAGAGAGAGAGAGTGTGTGTGTCTGAGAGAGAGTGTGTGTGTCTGAGAGAGAGAGTGTGTGTCTGAGAGAGAGAGAGTGTGTGTCTGAGAGAGAGAGTGTGTGTGTGTCTGAGAGAGAGAGAGTGTGTGTGTGTGTGTGTGTCTGAGAGAGAGAGTGTGTGTGTGTCTGAGAGAGAGAGAGAGAGAGAGAGAGAGTATGTGTGTGTCTGAGAGAGAGAGTGTGTGTGTGTCTGAGAGAAAGAGTGTGTCTGGGAGAGTGTGTCTGAGAGTGGGTCTGAGAGTCTGAGAGTGGGTCTGAGAGTCTGAGAGTGGGTCTGAGAGTCTGAAAGTGGGTCTGAGAGTCTTGAGAGTGGGTCTGAGAGTCTTGAGAGTGGGTCTGAGAGTCTTGAGAGTGGGTCTGACAGTCTGAGAGTGGGTCTGACAGTCTGAGAGTGGGTCTGACAGTCTGAAAGTGGGTCTGACAGTCTGAGTGAGAGTGGGTCTGAGAGTCTGAGTGAGAGTGGGTCTGAGAGAGAGAGAGTGGGTCTGAGAGTGAGAGAGAGTGGGTCTGAGTGAGAGTGGGTCTGAGAGTGAGAGAGAGTGGGTCTGAGTCTGTGAGTGGGTCTGAGAGTCTGTGAGTGGGTCTGAGAGTCTGAGAGAGAGTGGGTCTGAGAGAGAGTGGGTCTGAGAGCCTGAGAGAGAGAGTGGGTATGAGAGTCTGAGCGAGAGAGTGGGTCTGAGAGAGAGAATGGGTCTGAGAGTCTGAGAGAGAGAGTGGGTCTGAGAGTCTGAGAGAGAGAGTGTGTCTGAGAGAGAGAGTGTGTCTGAGAGA
>NC_134487.1:136722971-136884406 GCF_040206685.1 Ascaphus truei
AATATCTGGTAACACTTTATTTGGGGTTCCACTCAGGCATTCCTTTCAAGGGAAGTATCAAGTTGGCAGAGAACTGCTGGGAATGGGCTTGAGGGTGGGATTTTTTTCTTGAGACGTTGCCCCCCTTTATTGAAGTGAAACTTCTTTCGTGGCACCTAGTCCTGATAGAGCAAAACTGGATAGATGGGGGGCGAAATGTGAAACGGAAGTGACGTCACGTAATGGACGCCGCTCCGCTCACACGTCCCCTGTCCCCTGTCACATGCGGCCGCTCCTAATCGCCGCCGCACCCCCCCACACACACCCCCCACACACCCGGCTGCTGACATATGCGGCGCGCCGCCGCTCCTAACGGCCCAACTGTTCCACGACCGCTGCCACGCCACACATGCGTAGAAGCGGCTGGCAGCGGCATCGTTCCACCCACACGCTCCTCACGCCCATTGGCAGCGGCGCCATTCAGCCCTCCACTGCCGCGGGCGTTCGCGGGCCCCTTGCACCCGCAGGAAGCGGTGGCACACGGCGCAAACCCGGGCGCAACCTGCGCGGCACAGGGCCTTGGTCATCATGCCCGTGCCGGGTGCATGTACCCCGCGGGGGGGGTGTGTGCGCAGATTGCGTGTGGGGTGTGTGTGTGTGCAGATTGCGTGCGGGGTGTGTGTGTGCAGATTCCGTGCGGGGTGTGTGTGTGTGTGTGTGTGCGCGCGCGCTCAGAATTTGCGTAAGGGGGGGAGAGAGGTGGTGCGCAATGTTACACCCCGCCCCTGGCTGCAGCTGGACACATACACACTGACTGACCCCCCCACACACTGACTCACCCACCCACACACCCCCATACACTGACTCACCCACCCACCCCCCCCCCACACACTGACTCACCCCCCCACACTCCCCCACACACTGACTGACCCCCCCACACACCCCCACACACTGACTGACCCACCCACACCCCCCACACAGTGACTGACCCCCCCACACACCCCCACACACTGACTGACCCCCCCACACACCCCCACACACTGACTGACCCACCCACACACTGACTGACCCACCCACACCCCACACACTCCCACCCCCCCCCCCCCCCCGCACACTGACTGACCCACCCACAACCCCCCGCACACTGACTGACCCACCCACCCACACACCCCCGCACACTGACTGACCCACCCACACTCTCCCGCACACTGACTGACCCACCCACATCCCCCCGCACACTGACTGACCCACCCACACCCCCCCGACACACTGACTGACCAACCCACACCCCCGACACACTGACTGACCCACCCACACACCCCCGCACACTGACTGACCCACCCACACCCCCCACACACTGACTGACCCACCCACACCCCCCCACACACTGACTGACCCACCCACACCCCCACGCACACTGACTGACCCACCCACAACCCTACGCACACTGACTGACCCACCCACACACCCCCGCACACTGACTGACCCACCCACACCCCCCCGCACACTGACTGACCCACACCCACACCTCCACCCCACCCACACACCCCCACACCTCCACCCCCACCCACACCCCCCCACACCCCCCACACACACCACACACATTCCCCCCCACACACACACACTGACTCACATACACACACACTGACCCACCCTGACTGACACACACACGCACTGACTGACACACACACACTCACTGACTGACACACATACACACACTGACTCCCATATACACACTGACTGACACACATACATACACACACACACTGACTGACACACATACACACACACACACACACTGACTGACACACACACACACACACACACACACACACACACACTGACTGACACACATACACACACACACACACACTGACTGACACACATACACACACACACACACACACACACTGACTGACACACATACACACACACACATACACACACACTGACTGACACACACACACACACACACTGACTGACACACACACACACACACACACACACACTGACTGACACACACACACACACACACACTGACTGACACAGATACACATATACATACACACTGACTGACACACACACACAAACACACACACACACTGACTGACACACATACACACACACTGACTGACACATACACACACACACACTGACTGACACACATACACACTGACTGACACACATACACACACACTGACACACACAGACACACACACACACTGACTGAGACACAAACACACAAGGAATTCACACTTAGTGCAAATAGCTAATACAGGGGATGTGTGCCGAGCACGTGCATTATAAGTCAAATGTATTTGCGTTTTGTCACTGAAATTGTATTTTGATTTTTAATTAAAACATCACCAATACAAATACAATTTCTGTGACAAAAGTCAAAGAAGTTTCACTTACTATGCGCGTGCACAGCACACACAGCTTTTTTATTTACCCTTTGTTTGTTATGTTTCACCCCATTTCCTATAATCCTCCCCTCTCCACATTTTTGTTTTTGTAGTCTCCATCCCATCTTTTTTCCCCTTTAGTTTTAGGCTTGCCTACCCCAGAGTCACCCCTCTTTTACTTACCAGCTCCAATTTTTGAACTTTTCCTATGATTATTCCTACATCCTTTACAGTGAGCCTATTTTGTGTAGATATCTTGCACTTATTTTGCAATTATCCCGTTTCTTGCTTTAGCTAAATTTTTGTCTTTGTACTTAATCACCTGTATATTTGGATTAATTTCATATGGTATCTTCTATAAATAACCGCAGTAAATATATTCTTTTGATTTACTAATTCTCCTTGTTTATCTGTTTGTGTGTGGGATCTCCTGTTTATACTGTGACTCAGAATTATAATGTTCTAATTTATTCAAAGCCAATAGACCTTTTTTTGTGATATTTTTCATAATATTCTTTTGTTGTTGCTATTTTTCCTCTAAAAGATGATGGATGTTGTGACGGTAAGGGTAGCCAGCCTTCAAAATAAAGGTGAAGCCCGGCTGGCTGCCCCTAAAAACCGTGTGTAATGGGCTATCTGTGTAAGCCCATAGGGCCAGTAAAGTGTTTTACGGTATCCCTTGTAACCATGTTCCCTTAAACTCTCCCCTGTGAGCGTCTAGGAATGCCCTGTGTGTTTAGGATCTCTTATAGGAAATACTGTAGCTACAGGACCAGGACTTTAGCAACAGGAGTTTAAGGGTGGATGTTGGGGGACAAAAACGGTTAAAAACGGTGTGGATGGTTGCTGACAAGTTATACCGGGAGTACTGTAATTGTACCCGCAAATAGTGCATGTTTTGTGGGTATGCGTCTGTGGATAAAGACGGTATGTATTGGAGGAATAACATAACCCTATGTAATTTTATTGCCCCGCCAGCAAGTTCTACAGCCACATTTTAAAACACAGTGCAGGAGCCTGTTTTAAAACCAAGTTGTAGAATTCAAGTTTTAGAGCCCAAGTTTTAGAGCCCAAGTTCTCATTTTGTAATGCAATGTATTTGCATATGTATCCATTGCTATGAAGGCAGCCCCACTAATAATATTAGCTGAGTGTGACGGTGATGGGGTACCCAGGCCATGAAATAAAGGCATTCTGCTCGGCTGGGTTCCCCTGAGTCAGATAAAGTGACTATAGAGTGTCAGTTCTCCAGCCCAGGGCTGGCTGCAGTCCTATTAATATGTAATAACATGTCTGAACTGCACGTGCTAGGAATAAGGGGCCTCTAGCACTGTTTAAAGGGTTAATTGGATAAGCGTGCCTGTGGTTATGTGGTCGGGCCCGGCTACACTATAAGGGAAGCTTTAACCGCGAGCTAAATTGGTTAAGTGGTCTGCGGTCATGAAAAGATGCCGGATTGCAACAATGTATAATGTGGTCTCATCATTCAATTAAGGTCAATTGGTAAAGTGCGTCTGTGGTTATCGATTGAGTCTGGGCATTGCAACATTGCATCACGGCCCCAAACCCCAGACCGGGGAAAAGTTAAACCACAAACCACATCACAGCCCACACATAATTAACTAGCTAACTTTTGACAGGAAGGGTCTAGCTTTCTAATTTTTGGTATGCAGAGTGCTAGGGGGTCAACATGTAATCAGGTATAGTTATGAGACTCTAACATTTATTTAAAGGAATAAATAAGGAGTAGCTCTAAGTTTAGTATTTTAAAGTAATAGGAAACGGGACATTTACATTTCAGCCAGGCAGGGCAGCGGATACATTAAGCATTCACTATTGTCATTTATGATCAGCCATAGCAGGGATGAGTCATGCATAATATAAGTCCGGACTTCTGAGACTCCCTGTGGACTCCAGAGTGTCTGCAAAAGTCCAGGGCTTCAAAAGATACCGACCTGGGGAAAGTGCTAAATGTCAGGAAATGTATATAAACAGTTTGCCTAGCAGATGTCCGGGCATCCTGGAGAAAGGCGTGCAAGGGGGCTTGGTCAGGTATGCTAAGCGGGTTAAGTGTGAAGTTAGCGCAAGACCCTTGGCATACCGTGAAGCCCTTTGCCTGGCTGCAGGAACTGTTGGCAAACTTGCCATTGGGTGGGAATTTGCTTCCCACACCAAGATTGGCTGTGTATTACCCAGATAGGCTTGGGAGGGTGTTATAAGCCTGTGCAGGCTATCGGGTGGGGGTTCAACTGTGTTCTTCTGTGATTCATCTGAAGGTATAACGTGTGGTACAGACACGATTCCCTCACAACCAAGGATTGTACCTCGCTACAAAAGTTCGTTAGAACTAAGGACTTGTAAACAAATTCTGCAAGAGCAGAAAGAAGATATTTCTTTCGGCTGACAAACGGGCTGCAAATGTAACCCCTAGCCAAAGACGGTTTCGCGTCTCTTGTTTGCGTATCAACCCCGCTCCTGGGAATTTATACCTAGAGACTGTATTTTGTGGACTTTCGTTCTGGAAAACATTTATTTCATTTTACCTCATTCCCGTAAGTGTTATTTCGTGTTATTTTGTAAATCAAGCTGTGTGTGTTTCGTGTGTGAATAAATTACAATTTATTTTATCTCCCATTTTGTTCAATCAAAGGATCCGGGTAATTTTTGTGTTATAAGCACTGGTCTCCTGTGACAGGCTTATTTACTGGTGGCAGCGGCGGGATCTGATTGAACCTATGATATAGTATCTTGCGGGGTACTATAGCTTAGCGGGAAGGCTCTCGGTTAAGTTCTCACACACACGATTTGCAGGAAAAGCGAAAAACACAGTCACACTTTGCGGCCTATCTTGTTGCCTGCGGCTGAAGCATGGACAGACAAGCGGGACGGTTATGGTCCTGGGATTATGCCAGGCTCGTTGCCCGGTGTGAAGAGTATGGGTTACCGACTGCTGGTCTGGCAAAGACACAACTAGAAGAGGAATTGGAGCAGCATGAAGCAAGCCTTTCCATACTTTCAAGCACGGCTCCGGTGACTGCAGCCGCAGTGGAGTCCCTCCAACACAGGGTGGGTAAAATGATGCCACCCCTGGAGGAAGATGTACAAGGGGAGGGAGAGGGTGCTCACCGGGATATTGGTGAAGGACTGGGTTTGGGGGTTACGGGGAACATTGTGCCTAACGTTTCAATTGCTCCTGTACTTGCGGAGACCCCTAACTCTGGACTGACAGCACTTTTTGCCTCATGAGGGGCGAACGCAACAGCTGATGAGCGGATTTGCATGCTGGCAGCAGTACACGGACAAGTGTCCCCTCTTGTGACCCTGGTGAACGGAGAGTAGCCAGTGCCTCAAGTTAACATCACAGTTTTAATAAATTCGTCTGTTGCACCGACAAGATTGATGGATTTTTGTCAGACTTTGAGACCCAGTGCTTAAGGTACCGAGTACCTGAACGGGACTGGGTGCTGCGGTTACAACCCTTGCTGTTGGGCAATGCGAAGGAAACCCTGCAGTCCACCCCACGAGCGGACCGGGATGACTACGAGCACCTCAAGACGTTACTGCTGTTGCAGTATGCCCTCACCCCAGAAACGTACAGAGGCAAGTTCATGACGGAGGAAAGCCATCCTCAGGAATCTTTTGTGAACTATGGTACATGCATGGCATGCCAGGGTACTCAGTACTCAGGGTTGTGGTGTCACAAAGTACCACACGCTGTTGGACTTGATCTTTCAGGAGCAGTTACTGCAGCAGTGCCCCTCGGACGTGAGGGCATAGGCCTTTGAAAAAAAAACTAACCCATGAAGAGGCTGCCCAGCTGGCAGATGAGTATTTATGCAGCTATGCCCTGATGGAGGGGAAATGTGGTTCCAGACGAATGGCTGTACCAGCTCGGGGAACCCCGCAGACTCCTCAGTGGGTACAGCAGCTTGCAGCAGCACCTAACAGTTCCAAGCCTACAGAATTTAGGCATGAGAAACGGTGCTACTTATGCAATAAAGTCAGTCATATCAGACCTGACTGTCTGACCTGACCTGACAGTGCCAGGTCCGGTGGACCCCATAAGGGGCAACGCTCCCAAGCTGTGTGGCCAGTTGCCCATGTGCGACTGGCACACACAGATGAACCAAGGCCAGCCGAGGAATCAACCCACAGAGGGACGTCCCTGGAGAGATCTGCCCTTGCTTCCCCGGGACCAGCAGCGGAGACAGAGGGGCATCAGGTTGCACCAGTGGGGTTGCAATCTAATGATGTCCGGCAGAAGCATCTGCAGAGGATGACCATCGGAACCGGCAAGCGGACGGCTTGTTGGATTCTGGTGCCACCGTTACCCTGGTCAGACCGGACATGATCCGACCAGAGGATTTGCTCCCGGGCACCTGGATGCGGGTGAAAATGCCAGAAGGAGGGCCGCGGTCGCTCCAGGTTGCCCAGGTCTTTTTTAATTGGGGTGCCGGGCGAGACATGAGGGAGGTGAGGGTCCTGCCTGGGTTGGATGCAGAGGTTTTACTCAGCAATGACCTGGGGAATGTGACGTGCATGTTCACTGCAGAGCTGGCTCTGGTTGCAGCGATTACTAGGAGCGAGGCATCAAGGCTGACAGCAGAATCAACCCCTGTCCCCCAGCATTTGGGACCAAAGGTTCCAGCGGTCTCTGAGGAGACCAGACAGGTAAGCCAGACTGTGGAGCTGCAACCTGAGACTGACACTGTTCCCTTCCCCTGTCCCTGTGTCCCCTGACTTAGAGACTAAGGGTGGGTGGCCAATGTTAGGAACAGAATTTAAGGATGCGGTGAAAGCTGACCCCAGCTTAGAAGATATGAGGCTTCGGGCGTCCGAGTCTCGGGAAAGTGAGGGGTCAGACCACTTATTGTGGCACCGCGGGCTTCTGTATAGGGCTCAAGGATCTAGTGGGATAGATAGGGTTTGGACTGGCAGGCGACAGTTAGTAGTACCCAGGTCATATAGGCAGCAATTACTGCAGGTAGCCCATGCTATTCCACTAGCGGGGCATCAGGGAGTCCCTCGCACGAGAGCCCGGCTGTTGCAGCGTTACTACTGGCCGGGGACATCAGGTACAGTGGCAGAGTTCTGCCACTCCTGTCCTGCCTGCCAGTGAGTAGATAAGGTGGGTGATCATGTGAAGGTACCTCTGAACCCGTTTTGTGAGCGGTTTAATGGTACCCTGAAACAAATGCTACAAGCCTTCATAGAGGCAGAGGGGAAAGACTGGGAGGTTCCCCTGCAGCACTTGCTGTTTGCATAATGAGTGGTACCACAGGAATCTACAGGCTTTTCTCCCTTCGAGCTTCTATATGGGTGAAGGGTACGGGGACCTCTCGACCTATTCAATGAGGGGTGGGAAGGGGAGACTACCAATACCGATGCTTCTTTGCTTCAGTACGTGGTAAATCTCAGAGATCGGTTAGAGACACTCATGGGGTTGGCACAGGACAACCTCAGGCATGCTCAGACCAAGCAGAAAGCTTGGTATGATCAGAATGCCCGTAGCTGATCATTCATCCCAGGTCAGCAATTGTTTGTTCTGAAGCCCACTCGGGAGAACAAATTAATGGCTGCCTGGTCTGGACCGCACACGGTTCTCAGAAAAATGAATGAGTGCAACTATGTTGTACAGCTAGACGTAAAAACAGGTAGAACTAGGTAGAACTAGGACATATCACGTTAACATGCTCAAGGAGTACTTTGCACTGAGTGAGGCATCAGTGTTGGCTATCTGTAGCCCACCGATGGGGGACCCGGCGAGCAATGCTCTGCCCGACCTCCTAGGGGAAGCTAGGCAGCGGGGTACAGTGGAGCAGGTAGAGATATTGTCCCAGTTAAGTGAGCAGCAGAGAGCAGAGGCTAGGAAAGTGTTAGAGCAGTATAGGGTTCTGTTCTCAGACAAGCCGGGCAGAACACATATTACAAATTATCCGGTGCTGACAGGTGATCTGCGTTCACTGCATAAGCATGCCTACCGAGTATCTGCAGAGGTGAAAGGCAATATAGAGAGGGAAGTGGAGGAGATGCTGGCCTTAGGTAATTAAATCATCTCAAAGCCATTGGGCTTGCCCGGTAGTCCTTGTACCTAAGAAGGATGGTACTACCCACTTCTGTGTGGACTACCGGCAGCTCAATGCTGGGACAGTCTCAGATACCTATCCCATGCCCCGCATGGACGAGCTTCTGGATGAACTCGTGGGGGCAAGGTATCTGACTACCATGGATTTGAGCAAAGGTTATTGGCAAATCTCTCTGACCCCAGAGGCTAGGGAGAAGTCAGCATTCATCACTCCGAGTGGCTTCTATGAATTTTTAGTGATGCCATTCGGGATGAAGAATCCCCGGTTACCTTCCAATGCCTGGTCAATCGGTTGTTAGAAGGGATGCAGAGTTATGCCAGGGCATACTTAGACGATATTGCGGTATTTAGTAGTTCCTGGGACTCTCACCTGGTCATGATGATCAGGGAAGCAGGGCTTACGTTAAAACCCACCAAGTGCTTAATAAGAATGGCAGAGGTGTTGTATCTAGGGCACCGGGTGGGGGGAAGGCATCTGAAGCCTGAGCCAGCTAAGGTTGAGGCAATAGTGAAGTGGCCCATCCCCAAGCCGAAGAAGCAGGTTATGGCTTTCCTAGGTACCGCTGGCTACAATAGGAAGTTTGTGCTACAGTACTGCGCCGTGGCTAAACCCCTGACTGATTTGACACAGAAGCGACTCCCAGTTCTGGTTGTCTGGTCTCCAGCCTGTGAAAATGCATTTCAGGCTCTAAAGACCGCACTGGCTGGTGCCCCTATTTTAGCTGCACCGGACTATGATAAGTTTTTGGTGCAGACCGATGCATCCGATTTTGGCATCAGTGCTGTGCTTAGCCAAGTGGGGGAGGAGGGAAGAGAGCATCTTGTGGTGTACCTAAGTCGCAAACTATTGCCCCGGGAAGTGGCTTATGCCGCTATTGAGAAGGAGTGTCTGGTGATCGTATGGGCACTACGCAAGCTGCAGCCCTATCTATACGGTCGCCCCTTCACAGTAATTACAGATCATAACCCCTTGAGCTGGTTTCAGCTGGTGTCTGAGGAAAATGCTAAGCTGCTGCGCTGGAGCCTTGCCCTGCAAGAGTTTGATTTTACTGTTCAGCATAAGAAAGGCAGCGAGCACGGAAATGCAGACAGACTATCCCGCAAGGACAGTCCCGTGGACTCAATAACCTCAAAGATTGTGCGATCAGTCAAACCGCTGGCTGGGACAGCTATGACAGCCCCTACACTTTGAGGTGGGAAGGTGTGACGGTGAAGGGGTACCCAGGCCATGAAATAAAGGCATTCTGCTCGGCTGGTTTCCCCTGCGTCAATTAAAGTGACTGCAGAGTCAGTTTGCCTAGCAGATGTCCGGGCATCCTGGAGAAAGGTAGACATTCTGCTGCCGTGCATGGGGGCTTGGTCATTTATGCTAAGCAGGTTAAGTGTGAGGTTAGCGTATGACCCTTGGTATACCGTGAAGCACTTTGCCCAGCTGCAGGAACAATTGGCAAACTTGCCATTGGGCGGGAATTTGCTTCCCACGCCAAGATTGGATGTGTATTACAAGATAGGGTTGGTTGGGTTTTATAAGTCTATGCAGGCTATCGGGTGGGTGTTCTTCTGTCATCCATCTGAAGGTATAGCGTGCGGTACAGAGACGATTCCATCGCAACCAAGGATTGTACCCTGCTACAAAAGTTCGTTAGAACTAAGGACTTGTAAACTAATTCTGCATGAGCAGAACGAAGATATTTCTTTCGGCGGAGAAACAGGGGATGCAAGTGGCGCCCCTAGCCAAAGACGGTTTAGTGTCTCTTGTTTGCATATCAACCCCGCAGCTGGGAATTGATACCTAGAGACTGTATTTCGTGGACTTTCATTCTGGAAACCATTTTTTTTCGTTTTACCTCATTCCCGTGTTATTTTGTGTTATTTTGTAAATCAAGCTGTGTGTTTCGTGTGTGAATAAATTACAATTTATTTTATCTCACATTTTGTTCAATCAAAGGATCCGGGTAATTTTTGTGTTATAAGCACTGGTCTCCTGTGACATCCTCCTCAATGGACAATCTCCTTTTATTTGCTCAGCTGCCACACTGGCAATTTGGCTGGGCATATACCTTCCTGATATCTAAGTGTTCACTGCTGTCTTGCTTCCACAGTCTTGTCCTGCTTCTGGTTCCTTGCTCCTGACCTTGGCTACTCTTCCGACCCCGCTCTTCTGTTCTCCCGACCTCAGCTTCGTACCACGATCCGCACCTCTCCAATACTGACCACGGCAAAGAACCACGACGATCCGCCTCTCTCCAATCCAGACCGCGGCTAAGTACCTCCTACGATCCGCTACTCTCCAACACCAACCTCGGCAAGTATTAGACCATCCAGACCTCTCCTTCGGTCACGCCTTGTTTATGGTGAACACTTCGTTACAAAGAGGAGGTGATGACACAACCATTTGTTACTTAGCAACGGGACCCTGCATCACTCCGGAAGTCAAATTACATCATCTCCTGTTGATCCGGGGATCGCAGTCAAGGGATATTTAAGCTGCACTGTTTGTTAATTGTATGACACACCTACCTGATGAAAGGCCATGTATGGGCCTTTAACGTCACTTTGTGGTGTGGTATGTTCCTTTAATAATAAAGGCAACTTTTTCTTCATTATCCATGTATATTGTTTGAAGTGAATTTGGATATTCTTCTATGAATCGTGAGTGTACTTAATCTTGGGATTGAGTGCTTTCTCTTTTTTTGCTTTCTACATACTGTAGTGTCGACGGTTATTCTAACACAAACCAGTGGCAATCGCCAAAAAGACCCAGGTACATGCTGGGTACATGCTGGGTCATGTTTAAGGCAAGTTTAACTATAGGGAAAATTCTGCACACCACATAGAATAATATAAATGATACAACTACCGGTGCTCTTGGTTCTCGATTCTCTGTGATAATCCAGCTTACAATGGAAGGTATAAAGAACAGGGCTCCATTGAATTTTCAAAACTAATTTATTGCCAACAAAATTACTTAGTCATTGAGTCGTTTTGTTGGCAATAAATTTGATTTGAATATTTCGTGGAGCCCTGTTCTTTATACCTTCCATTCTAAGGCAAGTTTAAGGCATTTCTGCATTGACTAATGGCCCATCCGATTAACAGTGGGGGTCCCTGGCAGTCCCATTCAAACTGAATGAGACTGCCAGGGACCCCTGCTGTGTTAATCTGATGGGTCATTAGTCAATGCAGAAATGCCTTAAACTTGCCTTAAACTAGCCAGGTTACACCCAGCATGTACCCAGCATGTAACCGGGCTAGTTTAAGGCAAGCTTTAGAATACTCCTTGCCTCGTCTGTATGCTATATGAAGTGTGAGCACACTTAAAGTAACAAGCACCTTCCCACACAAAGAGACTGTTTTGACTAAACTTTGGGGTATTTGGGATTTTTTCTCTTATATATTCTACAATTTTCATAGCTCTTTACCCAAACCAATAGGCAATTATAAATGTTGAAGTAAAAAAATTACTATGTGTAGTCATATACAGGGTAAGATCAAAAAGAAGATCCAAAAGAATCCTCCACTAATTGCACTCTGTTTCTTTTAGGTATCTGTTTGAACTATTTGTTATAGCATATTCCCAATAATATGCAAATGGCTTACTAGTGATACTAGATCAGAAACCCATAATTTAATATGAAAACAATAACATTTTATTACATCAATTTATAAGTGACTCTGTGCTTTTATTTACAGTGAATATTGTTTAAAATCCCTATTGGAGTATATAGACATCAATCTTCAAACAGTATAGTTTAGACTTGTTACCACATGAATATGTGTGTCTAAAGTAAGATTATAAATGTCTATACCGACGTCTCAAACTAAGGTAGGTATATCTATGTGTAAAGAGTGTATATGTATACATGTAGCTTCTCTATCCTGTATCTATATACTCTTGATATCACCTTATTGATAATCCAAAGATTGCGTCTTTCAGATGACTGTGCTGTCTAAGGTCAATGTTCAGAGTAGATCGGCTACAGAGTATTTATATGTGTAACGGATTTTCTGGCCTAGCCTGACCCACCCAATCTCATATTGGCCCCTGTGGTCTAACCAGTCCCCATTACATGGTCGTGTCTGGCGGTGCACCTGTTGGCAACAGGACTCCTGAGTCTCCCGCATGATGGTGTATGGGGATTGCCAACCCAGACAGGCAGCTGAAGTAGTGTGAATGAGTCCTACCTATATCCAGTGCAGCGCCTCCACCTCATCAGGATCTCTGCGTCCGCCGGAAGATGTGACTGATGAGGAACTCCTCTGTGGTGCCTCCTCCTGTGCAAGAACTTCACACCACACAGCAAGGATTTGTTGAACTTGAGCATCTTTATTGTAGTTGCGGTATGGGCTAGCTGCCCCTCGCAGTGATTGACTCAGCCGCACATCTCGGCGCGTGATCCCTTCAAAGGTACACCCTCCCAATGGAGTGGGATCCCCTCTCCCCTCAGGGAGATCACCCCTGTGCCAGGTCCCTGGACACAGTATGGCATTAACAACTTGATGCTGATTTATCAGTATAGGGCCACTAGTTACAGCACTAGCGTCCTCTTTCCCCAGGTCTCAAGGCAGACCTGCTCCTTACTCCAACACACTAACTTTGAGCAGTGCTGTGCCTTATATCTCTCAAGAGACGTTCACATCTCTGATGTCACTAATGGTGGACTCAGAGTATGTAGCCACTCCCATCCACACATAGGCACCTCACCAGGGTGTGAGGGCAAACCTCCATGATTACTGCTGGCATTCCCATAACTTACCAGGCCTTACTGCCAGCAGAAGAGGAAACTGCAGTCCATTTTACAGATGGCTACATTCTCCCCCTGGTGAATCCCAACGACCCGTCTGGGACCAAAATTTATGTACCTTCTTCGGGAAACACTGTAAAATGACACACATAATTGGTTATAACAGTTGCATTATCAGCAAAGAGTATCGCACCAAGCACGCCCTGACCAGCAGGCACTAACTCGCGCAACATCTGTCCTGTACCTCCTAGTAATAGTGACGTGGGTCAGGCTTCTTAACTTCCCGTCCCCCCATATCCAGGACCATGATGCAGTACTCACGCGGTAGCCCATTTTCTGGTCTGTATACGACCTTGGCTTATAGATGTTCCGCCCTATGCTCCATACCCGCATGAGCTGCACGATTCTCTCCTCGGCCTTGTGCCCAGTAATGGCGCCACCCTTATTCACCATATAATGTTCTATCGTCTCCCTCAGCCACCTGTCCCTATTGTCCTCAATCTCCTGCATGAGGGGTTCAGGAACATACGGATATTCCAGGCCATGGGAATTTTTATACTTGGTGATAATGGCCCTCTCCGCTCTACTTACACGGGTCAACTTGGCATTGCCTGCCTTTCCGGGTAACACCCACGATAGGGGCTCATCCGGTTCTACCGGATCCGTTAATCTACTGGAACCCATGGGCTCTATGTTATGGTGGCGGATCTGATACCACCGCTCCTGCATTTCCCTTTTCCGCTCTTCTGCAGTAAACTCCCCATGAGCCCACCAGTAGTCAACCACATCCTCCCTCTCTACCAGGAACCGAGTACGGTCCAACCAACCCACATAACCCTCGAATAAGGGGGCCCACAACCGGGTCTCCCTAAACTCTTCAGGGGCAGATTCTATGGAGTCCCCTTCCTCTTGCTCTCCCCAGGAGGACACCCCAGATGTCCCGGTAGATCGGGAATTACGCTGCCCCACATGTTTGGGCCTGTTCTCTAGCGTTACGCGCACCACGCTAGGGCACCCACTAGAAATTGACACTTCCCTCGAATAACCCCCACCCAATGACCCGTCATCTGATGTGAAACCCCCCAGTCTCTCCCCAGTCCGTTCTTCGGAGGTACCCTGGGACCCTCCGGACATTCCCAAACTTGACGAGGATCCCCTGGAAAACGTGACCGGGACTGGGGCTTTAGCTAAGGCGTGGGATTGGGCATAAGGGCGGACGGTGGGTATCTGCGGGGTTCCGACCCGCTTTCTACCACTGCACTGTCCAGAGTTACCGCAAGGGCTCTCCGCTGGTCGGGTCTCACCGCTCTCCTTTCTCGCCGCCTGCCAACTCTTCTTGGGACCGGGCGACCGGGAAGCACCGCCCGATCCGTGATGCGTAGTCGTCTCTCCGGCTGTTCTGCCATGCCCGCCAGAAGTGACGTCATCTACGAGGCTGGACGCTCCGCCATCTTGGGATGGGTCCCCAAGCGGGACCTCTTCCTCCACCACAACATCCGGAAGTTCTGCTTGGTTCTGCCGCACCGCCTGGGCCTGGTAACGCCTTTCCTCTGTCGATGTCGCCCTCAGAGCCAGGTAAGAACAAGGACTGCTCTTACCGCTCCGGGGTGTGGGTGTGGATCGACCCTCACCACTGGACCCGCCGGTCCCTGGAATCGAAGGACTCCATCTCTCGGTCTTTCGCGGCACTGGTGACACCCGGCTCCTTTCACCGACAGCCCCGGTAAGTGGCACTTTTCTCCCGTTACCGCCGCAGGAGGTTGATGGTTGCCGAATCACCACACCGGACGACACCATTGGTTCCTCGTCCGAGGAATCCACTTCCACCTTGCTTGAGGTCAACGGTCGGGGTGACCGCCGCTTAGTTTCTCGGCCGGTATATTGACCACTAGCTTCTCTCTCCTCGGGCTCGGTTTTGGCAACCGGCCCCGATCCCCATTCTCCGGGATCCGCACCTTCCCTCCACAGCACACCGGGAAGCTCGGCTGACAGCATAGCCGCATCTCTCACTGCTTCGACGGCCTGGATGGGCACAAACGTGGGCATAGGCCACAAGTACTGGAGGCCACATTGCGGGCAGCGTGCCGCTGTACCCACGGTACCACGTAGTCTGCACTGCAAGCAGAGGCACGCCACTGTCTCGGTGCCCGCACCCGAATCACCAGGAAGCCTCCTGGCGCCGAATAGGGTTAGGTGGAGACCACTGTATTTTCTCCTTGCTTGCAGGCCATAGTCACGGTAGGAGGTACTCGCAGCAGTGGTCTGTTCAGTGTACTGGCTCTGCGTGACTGACAAGCAGGGGTTGAGTTGCCAACCACTCCCTTGACTAGCTCCACCCTCCTTTTCCTTTTTTCCTTTCCAAATTTAAATTTTATACTCTGTTTCCCCCCCTTTTTTTTCTTATATTGATTTTATTCCCATCCCTTAATATTATTTGTTTCATGTAATGTTTGTATGTTTTAGCACAATGTTTTATCTGTTTTTTATATATCAACAAATATATTTTAAATGTTGCACTTGTAGAAGGGGCTACCTGTTTGTTTCACTTTATATATCTCTACTAGTGAGTTGCACTTTCGTTTTTATTATTTATTTATTATCCTAAGTGCCACCACAATAATTTAGTAAAACTTATCTGTATACTATATTAATTACTAAGGGGCAGGTTTAGGGATTCTAATCCATCCCCCTTTTCTAAGAACATCTGATTGGATGCCTGCTCATTGATACTGACCAATTACAAATGTAGTCTGGTATATAAAGGACCCCAAACAGGTGCCCCTGATATCGCCTGAGGAAGAATACTTTTGTATTCGAAACGCGTCGCGAAGGGTGTTGCTGGCTTGTTTCCCATACAGCCAGTCTTCACACAAGTGCTTTTTTCCACAAATCACGATCTAAGACTGAAAACGGGCAGGCATCTTCGGGACTACTATTGGGGACCTTATCCGCCGCGCATGCGCGTCACGCAGGCCATCACGCTGACAACCGTGTGGAGCTGAAAACGCAGCATAGCCAGAGACACAGTCCCAGCGCGCGGGGCTTGTTTGCAGAGACGGAAATCATCCCCCTTCATCCCCACTGTTGCCTCACTATAGAAGTCACGATCGTGATCAGGATCAATAAAGTTTTTATCCATGTAAGTGTATATTACTAATTTTAATTGTCTATAATACACTGTATATCTCAATCTTGGTGCGCTTTTGTGTTTTTTCTTTTTCTAGCTCCACCCTCATCTGACAAAGCTGGAAGCCACCCCCACTAGTGGAGATTAGGGGCGGGTCCCACAACTTTATAGGATGTCCTGGGATTAATGCTGTACTTTTCAAAGTCCGGGGGGGCGCGGCTTCAGTTTTCGCGCCACCACCCGAGCACCTCTCCTTATTTGGCGCCATCCCCGGCCAAATTTTCTCAGCCTCTTTGTCTTTTCCTCCACCGGCAGCACAAATTACAGGAACTACTTTCTGTAAGGGTGCGGCCGGTTCACCAGCTCCTTGCTCAGCTGAATCCGTTCCCACTGGGCATAATTGGAAACCACTCCCCCTGGTTGATATTAGGGGGAGGTCCCACAGATTAATCGGGTGACCCAGCACTGGGGCTGAGTTAGTCATTGTCCATGAGGGCGTGGCCTCAGGTTTCACGCCATACCCCCCAGCAGGATGGGGTTTTCCAGTTGGCGCCACTCCTGGCCAACTTTCTGTAAGTCCAGGATCTGAAGAATTTTCTGCACTTGCTCCACGCGGTCTCCCAGGGAAGCGGGAGCCGCCATTTTGATTCGCACTGTCAGTCTCTTTGAACGTTGAGGTAGCGTTTAACTGTTTGTATGCCGACTGACAGGCAACTTCATCATATTCCCCACATATCACAGTAATGTCCTCCTCAATGTCCTCAGGGGCAGTACCCCTTGGTCCTAGGCAGGACCAAAACGGCGAAGCCACAGCTTTTGCGCCACTCCACAACAGGCTTGCCAAAGTCACATCAGTAGCTTGCTCTTCAGCGGAACGCACACTACATGCGCTCCCTCCATCTGCCTCCGTCCGCCATTTTGGACCTTCCGCACCGCGCGGATCCTCCATTCCTGCGGTCGCCATTTGGTTGCTGTTTTTACTGTGATTGTACATAGAGCTCCTCTCTGCGGGGCAGCCACCATACCGGTACAATAAAGATTGCCTTGATGCACCACCTTGTGTACCTAATGTAGGTCTGACTCGTGTTTGCACTACCTCAGGCTAGGCTCACTCTCTCTGTGTATGCTGTGTCTCCTTCCTCCCAGTCTGTGCTCCCTTCAGTAAGTGGTCTGGAATGGGCTAAAGTACTCTGGCTCCTCCATGCAGTACTTGGGCGTCTACCTACTGTTGGCTAGCCTAGGCAAGACCCTTTCCAGAATTCCTGACCACGTTAACAGGCTATCCCTCCAGGCATCCTACTACTAGCACTACCTCAAGGTGACTAGGACAGCTATAGCCAGGCTCCAAACCTCCAACTCCTTTCAGGCCCCTAGGTCGTCCCTGTGAGCTGACAATACTCCATCAGCCCCCTGACTACCCCTAGGCTCCGTCCCAACACAGCACAAAGTGGCAGCATACACTCTCCTGTAATATAGATACGGAAGTTAAAATCAAACATACTGATTTTAAAACCCAATCCAAGTTTTATCCCGCACATTCCAAGGGTCATCATATTGATACATTTTTTAATATGGTCATCAATGATTTTAACATTTTATCTAGTAATTTTAAGTCAGGTGATATTAAACACAACCTCAGTGCAAGTGAGTCCTTAGCCCTTAAAACTTTGCGTGATGACGAAAGCCTCATTATAAGACAGGCAGATAAAGGTGGGGGCGTAGAAGTCCAAAATAGGTGTGACTACGAAAAAGAAGCTCTAAGGCGTCTCAACGATACAACGTCCTATGTAAAATTACCTAAGGACCCTACAGCTGAATATCTAAGGGTGCTTAAAGCACTATTAGACAACGCAGTAGCCCTGTCCGTCATCAACACAACAGAGTTTGCTTTTCTATTTTCTGAATTTCCTAGGATACCCATATTCTAACACCTGCCGAAAATTCATAAGGCTCTGGTTGACCCACCTGGACGCCCAATTGTGTCAGGTATACAATCTATGTCAGCCAACCTTAGTCAATATGTGGATTTTTTTCTCCAACCGTATGTTGGAAAATTAACCTCTTATTTGAAGGACTCTACAGCAGTTCTAAACTTATTTAAAGATTTTGAATGGAAAAGTTCATATGTATGGATTACATGTGACATAAAATCCCTGTATACTAATATACCTCACCAGAAAGGGTTGGATGCTGTTAATTCCTTTCTGGAATCAGACTCTGATCTGCATCCATTAAATAGGGAATTTATTCTAGAGTCTATCAGTTTTATATTGAAACATAATTATTTTCTGTTTCTCTCCACTTTCTACCTACAGGTTTGCGGAACTGCAATGGGTACTAGGTTTGCCCCCAGCTTCGCAAACCTGTACGTGGGAAGGTGGGAGTCTCAGTTTATCATGCCCGACCAACCATACCACAGGAATGTCGTTGTGTGGAGACGCTACATAGACGACATCCTGTGTGTGTGGGATGGTGATTACGATTCAGCAAGTGCATTTGCAGCCAACCTTAATAGGAATGACTACAACCTTGAGTTCACACACAAGGTGGATGCCACCCAGATAGATTTTTTGGACTTAAGATTAACTTCCAAAATGGATGGCACCGTGGAGACTGAGACCTTCTTTAAGGAGGTGGATACCAGCAATGTGCTGATGGCGAATAGTAATCACAAAAAGACATGGATAAACAACATACCAGGGGGGCAATTTGTGAGACTCAGACGTAACTGTAGTAGTTTAGAGGTTTTCAACCAACAGGCTAACAAATTATTTTGGAGATTTAGAGAGAGGGGATATCCTAAGGAACTTCTAGAAAGAGAGATCATAAGGGTACGTAATATGGATCGTAAGGATATGTTAGTTCAAAATAGATCCACGATTAAAAATAAAGAAGGTCAAAACACAAAAAAGGACACTCTTAATGTGGCTTTCATTACAGACTTTAATTCGGTTCATAGAGACATTGAAAAGGTTTTTAACAAACACTGGGGTATATTGTGCAATGATCCCATTTTGGGATCACATCTTGACGTTAAACCACGGTTTATTTACAGGAGAGCAAAAAATATCAAAAACTTGTTAGCTCCTAGTGATGTTTTTATAAGTAAGAGCAATACTACATCGAAAAAGAACTGGCTAGGGCCTAAACCAAAAGGCAACTATATCTGTGGTAATTGCACGATTTGTAAATACCAACATCCTGACAAATACACTTTTTATTCACAAGTAACGAAGGAAGTTTTTAATATTGATGACTTTATTCTATGTACCTCTACACATATTGTATACCTATTGGAATGTGCGTGTGGGTATCAATATGTAGGCAGAACCAAACGCAGCCTTAAAGTTCGGATTCAGGAACATGTCAGAAATATTAAAAATGGTTTTGAAAAACATAGTGTATCTAGACACTTCCTGATACACCATAATAAAGATCCGTCAAGTCTCACTTTTAAGGGGATTCAGTTGATTCCTATAAATAGAAGAGGAGGGGACAGAGTTAAAACATTGTCTTCTAAAGAGACATATTGGATACATAAGTTAGATACTATGTCCCCTAAGGGGTTAAATGAGGATGTGGATATTTGGGCACTTTATTGAATCTTTAGCTCACCACCCCTCTGTACCTAGGGGATGTATCATTTATCTCTGTATCTCTGTTTTCCTTTCTTTATCCTACGCTTTTTTCTAGTTACATCTTTTTATGCAAGTAATGATGGTGTCTATTTTAAGTCGACTAATATTGTGTTTCTTTTATTCCAGCATGTTTTTAATTATTTATGCTAGATTTTGTCTATATGTAAGTTTATATTAAATAGGTATTGTTTTGTTTTTGTTTTCTTGTTAATAAAGTTGTTGTTTTAAAAGTAAACTACACATCTTCCCTATCACGCAGACCATTACCTATTATAGATGATTGGTCTATCCCTAATTGGTTGACCAATAAGGTATCTATGTGAGGTATTTAAGACCTCTGGGTAATGGCCTAATTATTCCCTGAAGAAGTAGTTAATTCTACGAAACTAGTTGGATGTAACATTCTATTGCCTTATATCTGCTTACATTGGCCTTTGTCTATGTGTTGGCCTGTCCTGTTTTTATTTCATCCTGTGTGCTGTTTTGGACACTTGTGAGAGACTCTGTAAGACTGTTCAAACTTCCCTATTGAATCCACCACTGCTGTGAAGACAGCAGCAAGCTGCGTTTTAACCTCTCTGCAGAGGATACACCTGCCAAGGTACAGGAGCAGCTTCATATCGGCTAGGAAGCAGGAGCGATTTCACCGAGCCCCAGTACCAGCTGCTGAACCTGGCTGCATGAAGGGAAATCCCCTTGGGAGTGAAAAGACTGACGTCCTGCCCCAGAATCAACTGAGCTGCAGCAGCAGAGGGAAGCAAGCACCTGAATCTACAGCTAACAGCCGAGTGGTAAACAGTGTGATACACACTACATGCCTTTTACCAACCTTTTTTATGTACGCAGATATATTACCCCCTTTTTAAATCTATAATATATTGTTGAATTTGCTTCACTATTTGGCGTTGTGCGCTGTTTTCTTTTGTTTCCCTTCTCTTAGTGTGTGTGGGGTGCTGAGCCACCCCTGCGTTTACAGCTGCAGACGCCATTATCCCCAACACGGTTATGTGGCACTTATTATTTAATGTTTAACTACCTCACTGTGGGAGTTGTGGTTTAATTTTTTATACATTTTTTATCACTAAATTGATGGTATAGTCACTGCACTGTATATATTTATACATTTAAACTTTATAGGTAGTTAGGTAGTAGCGCACAGTTTTGTTTTTTGTGTTTACTCTCCTGTTTCCCAGTGTGCCTAGCAAAAGCCTGTCCTGTTGACAGGTATATCTCAGCAGCGCCTCCAAATGTAACGGATTTTCTGGCCTAGCCTGACCCACCCAATCTCACATTGGCCCCTGTGGTCTAACCAGTCCCCATTACATGGTCGTGTCTGGTGGTGCACCTGTTGGCAACAGGATTCCTGATTCTCCCGCATGATGGTGTATGGGGATTGTCAACCCAGACAGGCAGCTGAGGTAGTGTGGCGACGTGGTGATCAAAGGGAAGTGCAAACATGTGGAGATATAAAAAATAAAATTGATGGTGCAGTATTGTGACAAATAAGTATGTATTCTTCTTCAAGTCTGCTGTTATTTATACTCACAAGTGTGAGGATGATACTGTGTACGTAAAGGTATCTTTGGGTACAGTATATGTCTGCAGTGATGATAAACTGGCTGGAACCTCGGTGTGGGAATGTATTCCTTAAATGGTTAAACACAGAAAAGCCAATATAGCACGATCTGTTTAAAAACTGTATTCAAGTGGTTAAAAATATAACAATACACTCACATGATGTATGCTATTTAAAAGCATTTAGATACGCAATGGATCTCGTCTCCGGTGTCTTAGTGCAGTTTTTCCTTCCCTCTTCTCGGCGTGCGTCTCACTCCTGCGTTCCAGCAGGGCGGATGTGATGTCAGTGAGACTTCGGGAGTTCCGGTTTGGCGGGCTGGCTGTGAATCACCTCAGGAGGCGGGCACATCTCTGATGTCACTAATGGTGGACTCAGAGTAGGTAGCCACTCCCATCCACACATAGGGCACCTCACCAGGGTGTGAGGGCAAATCTCCATGATTACTACTGGCATTCCCATCACTTACCAGGCCTTACTGCCAGCAGAAGAGGAAACTACAGTCCATTTTACAGCATGGCTACATATGTAACCATTCAATGTACAATGACATAGATACTATGTATCATTTACTGCTATATATCTGTAGTAAACCACGTTCCCCACATAGACTCTTGGCTATAATGCGTTATACAGTAACATAATCTAGACAGCATAAGTAATACAATTTCACTTCACCAAAGTGTCATGCCCAGCAATATGTTAGCCCTGGTCACAGCGGACCTCTATAGGTGTCAAGACTTCCGTAGTAAGTCTATTCCATCTGGGATCCTGGGTAGCATGTATATACCACCTCTGCTTATATGATGGTCTCGGCGGACTCAATGGTGCAGTGATAATAAGTTGCGCAAATTCAAAGGGTAAGAAAGCGATGGCCACGGCGGACCAGTAAACAGGTAAGTGCTCTGTCTAATCACGCTGGTATACAAGCCGTATTTCCGTGGTGTTTGAGATGTCTTCTCCTGATGACGTCAGACTCGACGTCCGATGACGCGTTTCATGTGTCACCACGCTTCTTTAGATGGGAGGAGTCTGGGTTCCTAATCCTGCATCTGACTTCTGTATCATTTGGAGTAGGTGTGTCTATCTGTCTGCCAATTAGCACGGATATTCATTAACGAATCAATATGGTTAAAGGTTCCTATCTTGTATCATTATGAGGTGCCTCGTATTTAACGTATTATGTTATAAGAAGTTCATGACGCCTAGGTTAAACCTATATAAAGCTTAATCTTTGTTTGAGATTATGACTTAAATGAGTTTTTGAACAGCAAAGTGTGAATGTATACATAGGGGACACATGTATATTCTTGCTAAGATTGTATTGTAAATGTATTGTAAATCCGAATTAAGGTCTACTATAATAAGAGAAAAAGAAGCACAAGAGCCAACCGAGTCAAGAAGGTATGTATTACAAAGGTAAGTAAACAAGCAATTAGTTACTTACATATAGATAAAATGCAGTTCGTTCAAATGGTCGGGGCTTGACAATGTTACGGTAAGCTGCTAGGATAAGGGGAAGGAGTCTCTCGGTCAGAGTGATGTGTCCCGCGCGCTGGGACTGAACACTCAGTAACTCCGAAGTTCCTGTACTTCCGGGTAGTCGTGTCACTGCGGGACCCGTATGAAACCGACCCCCCTCTCTGTCTATGCAGCCTTCGTAGCAAAACTCTCCCTCACAGACGGATCAATAAATCAGTAAATGGGATCAACAGACAATAGTCCAATATAGACCTTAAGCCCAAGAGCGCAAGTAAAACCCAAACAACCACAAAAAACTCTGCTACGCATTTCGCATAATAAATATGCTTCTTCAGGCATAATGGTTGGACACCTACTGTACAAGGGGCCTTATATAGCACTACTAATTACGCCAGTAAGTGATGGGTATGGTTGAGAAATATTGCTCCCAGCTGATTAAAATGTAATTGAATCTTAATAGCTCCCCTCAACAAATTATAGTTGTGGGCTGCTCCTATATATCCAACTAATATATCAGACAATTTCGTATTGGAGCATCTGAGTGCAATAGGCCCATATTAGTAGGTTATCCAACCATATAAGGCAAAAAAATGAAATATTACATAAGCATAAAAACAAATATAAGTGTAATATACACCATAATAATCATCAATATACATAAGAACAAAACAGTAAAAATCTACCCAAATATAGAAAAGAAGGGAGGGGGGGGGAGGAGAGGAGAAAAAAATAAGAAAGAAGAAAATAAGAAAGAGGGGGGGGAGAAAAGTGAAGGAAATTAAGGGGGCGGTGAATATACGATTGGGCAAACAATACAATACATAAATGAATTGGGTGAATTCAAGACACGAACAAACCAACAAACAAACAAAAATGACAAATATACAAACAGAGAGAGAGGATGAAATCCTATTAGTGAGCCCATAAGGATAAATAAATAAATATATATAGAGAAAACAACCCCATTGGAATTTATCTCAAAAAGGGTGTGAGCTCAACATGATCATTGAGCCCCCCTGGGTACTTAGTTTGAAGGGTAAATATCCAAAACTGTTCCCTTCTAGCAATGTGTAGATCACGATCTCCAGCTCTCACATTAGATAGAATACGCTCAATTCCCATATAACGTACCCCCACTGTGCTACATCCGTGTACATCTCTAAAATGAGTCAAAAGATGAGTAAGGGGTTTGGAAGTCCCTTCTAACTTGGTTATATTGGTAATATTTCTCAAATGCTCCATGATGCGTACCTTTAATTGACGTTTTGTTCGGCCCACGTATTGTAGTCCACACTCACATTGTAAGATGTAGACCACATACGTGGATAGACAATCAATATATTTCCCTAAATTGTATTCTAAACCTGTCACATGTGAAGTTAAGGTTTTTTGTGTAAGCATACGTGGGCAAATTTTGCATCTGTTACACCTGTGATTCCCTTTTATATCCAATGTATCTCTAAGATCATTGGTTTTAGTTATGTTGGTACCCTTTAAGAAGCTTGGGGCGAGAATGGTTTTTAGATTCCTTGATTTGGTGAAAACTATGGGAGGTCTTTTGGACAAAAATGTGGTTAATATTGGATCCATGTGTAAAATGTGCCAATGTTTGGCTAGGATTTTCCTTATCAAATGATGTGAATTATTGACTTGTGTCACAAAATAAAGAGTTGTATTTTTTAAAACAGAAGTTGGAGAATGAGTTCCTATATTTTCATCTTTACTTACGTTAACACCTCTATTGGGTCCTTCTTGCTCCCTGATTGGTTTTGGCGTTGCCCTTTTTCGGATAGTTTTTTTTATTAAATGCACTCTTAATTAAATGTTCATCATACCCTTTTTGTTTGAAGAGTTCACTTAGCAGTTCTGACTGTTTCTTGAAAGTGTCTATGTCTGCGCAGCTGCGTCTAATCCGTAAGAATTGACTGAAAGGAATGTTATTAATACACTTCCTTTCATGTGCGCTGTCAAGGTGAAGAAAATAATTAACATTGGTTTTTTTTTAAATGTGTCCGGGTAAGGACCTTGTCATTTTGAATGTATGTTTCAAGGTCCAAAAAATTGATACTTCTACTATTTATTTCACTGGTGAATTTGAGATTGAACTCATTAACATTGATCCTAGAAACAAAGGCATCAAATGAGTTATTATCACCATCCCAGATGACCAAAATGTCATCGATATATCTCCTCCACAGCATCAGCTGTGGAGGATATATATCGTCACCCCATATGTGCAATGATTCCCACCATCCCATGTAAAGATTTGCAAAGGAAGGTGCAAAACGAGTGCCCATAGAAGTCCCACAGAGTTGTACATAAAACTCGTGATTGAAAAGAAAATAATTGTGAGTGAGAATGAATTGAATAGAATCGTGAATAAATCGCTGCTGGGAGAGTGGTAAAGTGCCATGCAGAGCTAAATAATAGTCAACAGTATCAAGGCCCCCAATGTTTGGTATAGAAGGATAAAGTGATTGAACATCTAACATGGCTAACTTATAAGTGCTTACCCAAGAAACGTCAGTAAGAAGGGTAAGTACAGAGGTGGTATCAAGCAAATATGATGGTAAAGTGGAAACCATGGGTTGTAAAAAGGAATCAACATAAAGTGAAAGATTGGCAGTGAGTGAATTAATTCCTGAAATAATAGGTCTCCCTGGTGGATTAGTAAGTGACTTGTGTATTTTAGGGAGATGACAAAGAATAGGGATGGTGGGAGCAGCACAATAAAGGTAGTCAAATTCTGACTTGGTAAGAACTCCAGTCTCACATGCTGACTTCAACAGTTTCTTGAGGTCTATTTGATATTGTGCGGTGGGGTCTCTAGATAGTTTGCAATAACAAACGGGATCTGACAGCAATCTTGTTGCCTCCTGACAGTAGTTTGTTAGATCTTGAAGTACGACCCCCCCCACCCTTGTCAGCCTCCCGTATTATTAATTCCATATTGGAATTGAGTAACCTCAAACTGTGTTTTTCTTGAGCTGTGAGATTGTCATTATTAATGGTTCTGGCATCATTGGGATGGCAAAGATCCCTGAAATCCTTTTCTACTAATTTGTTGAAAATCTCAATGTGATGACCTCTTGAATGGTAAGGGTAAAAAAACTGATTTAGGTTTAAGTTGGGAATGTGAGGTTTCTCCTCTTGAATATTGGTATTGCCCTCATCAAATAGTGACATTAAATCAGTAATCGCAGTTTGTTCCTTTACCGAAAGGGACTCAACATTAGTATTTACATGTATAACCTTGTTCGTTCAGTGACAAAATGTCTGCTAAGTGAAAGCTTTCTGCTGAATTTCTGAAGATCTATATACAGATCGAAATTGTTGGCTCTGCGTGTGGGTGCAAATGAAAAACCTCTTCCCAACAGATTCATACGTGTATGGTCTATTGGGAATGAGGACAAATTGAAGATTCCCTTGGAAACTAATGTTGTGTTATCGGGATAGGTTTCTTGGAGGGGTGAGGTTCTTTTTCCTCCCCCTCTTCCTCCTCCTCTTTATCCTGCCTTTTTCTTATAGCTTTGTTGGTAATCTCTACTATTGGGGGGTGATTTGAATCCCAAGTGGATATTGTCTGCCTCATTTTCTCCAACCTGTTTAAAAAATCCTCATTCTCCAATTCCTCATTTTTATTTTGTAAAACTTCAAACTTGTTTTGGAGTGGGATGGTAGAGATCTCTTTATTTTTATTTTCACATTGGGGCTCATACTGTCTATATGGCCCCTTGTGTTGCCCCTTGTAATTGTTTTGATTTCTATTACCCTGTTTATTTTGATATTGATAATGTTTTTTTTTTGTTCCAATTTGTTGATCTACAGTATCCGGGTATTCCCCTCACCTAGATTTATCTACACCATCATTTGTATAGTGTTTTGGCGTAAATCTGGTGTGTTTATCATGAAAACGTTGAGGTTTCGTGTGGTAACCAGAATCCTTAGGTGTTCTAGGTGTATTTCTGTTGGGATAAAGAACTGAGTGTTGATGAACCTTCGTCCTATCTTGTTTGTTTGTAACAATTGGAGTTTGTAATCCAGATGTTTTTTGATTTATATCCTCATTAGTCTAATTTTCATTTACAACATCCCATGATATTTGTTTATTCATGAGGTAGTCTAATTTATCCCTTAAAAAATTTTTATTTACCATTATTTGTTTTTCAGTTTTCCTCAGTTTAAAGTTCATATCTTTAGTTAACTTAGGTAATTGATCCAAACATGGTATCTCTAATATCTCATTTTTAATTAAAGTGATCTTGGTGTCTATTTTGATCACTTCTAAACATTGGCACATTTTACACATGGATCCAATATTAACCAAATTTTTGTCCAAAAGACCTCCTATAGTTTTCACCAAATCAAGGAATCTAAAAACCATTCTCGCCCCAAGCCTCATAAAGGGTACCAACATAACTAAAACCAAGGTCTTAGAGATACTTTGGATATAAAAGGGAATCACAGGTGTAACAGATGCAAAATTTGCCCACGTATGCTTACACAAAAAACCTTAACTTCACATGTGACAGGTTTAGAATACAATATAGGGAAATATATTGATTGTCTATCAACGTATGTGGTCTACATCTTACAATGTGAGTGGGGACTACAATACGTGGGCCGAACAAAACACCAATTAAAGGTACGCATCATGGAACATTTGAGAAATATTACCAATATAACCAAGTTAGAAGGGACTTCCAAACCCCTTACTCATCTTTTGACTAATTTTAGAGATGTACACAGATGTAGCACAGTGGGGGTACGTTATATGGGAATTGAGCGTATTCTATCTAATGTGAGAGCTGGAGATCGTGATCTACACATTGCTAGAAGGGAACAGTTTTGGATATTTACCCTTCAAACTAAGTACCCAGGGGGGCTCAATGATCATGTTGAGCTCACACCCTTTTTGAGATAAATTCCAATGGGGTTGTTTTCTCTATATATTCATTTTTTTTGCCTTACATGGTTTGATAACCTACTAATATGGGCCTATTGCACTCAGATGCTCCAATACGAAATTGTCTGATATATTAGTTGGATATATAGGAGCAGCCCACAACTATAATTTGTTGATGGGAGCTATTAAGATTCAATTATATTTTAATCAGCTGGGAGCAATATTTCTCAACCATACCCATCACTTACAGGCGTCATTAGTAGTGCTATATAAGGTCCCTTGTAGGTGTCCAACCATAGTGCCTGAAGAAGCATATTTATTATGCGAAATACGTAGCGGAGTTTTTTGTGGTTGTTTGGGCTTAAGGTCTATATTGGACTATTGTCTGTTGATCCCACGGACTGATTTATTGATCTGTTTGTGAGGGAGAGTTTTGCTACGAAGGCTGCATAGAGAGAGAGGGGGGTCGGCTTCACACGGTTCCCGCAGTGACTCGACTACCCGGAAGTACAGGAACGTCGGAGTTACTGAGTGTTCAGTCCCAGCGCGTGGGACGCATCACTCTGACCGAGAGACTCCTTCCCCTTCTCCCTACAAGCTTACTATCACATTGTCAAGCCCTGACCATTCGAACGGACTGCATTTTATCTATATGTAAGTAACTAATTGCTTGTTTGCTTACCTTTATAATACATACTTTCTTGACATCGGTGCACTCTTGTGCTTCTTTTTTCTGTTGTTTGGTCCGCTGCTGGAGGTTCCGTCGGTGGACGTTTGTGGAGCAGGGGTGCGTCTCCACGCACGAGCAGCAAGAGGATATAGAAGTTCCACAACAGGATTTTACTTAGGAAGCATGAGCGCGGATTGAACACCATTTGTCTACTATAATAAGGGATATATCCACTCAGCCCATCTCTATTTATACCTTTGAAATAAGTGTGTTAAGTGTAGGAGTGTTTATTGTCTCTATTGATCTGCCCCTACCGGTCAATATAGATCAAGTATTAAACTATATACCTTTCCCTCTATTTCCCAATGTATTGTATACTTCTTCTATTTAATGAGGTAAGTTGATCTTATCCATATCTATTGTGTAATATGTGTATATACTGTGTAGGAGTGATGAATATCTATCTGTAGATATGTCTTACAAATAAATCTGTGATAAATTCCTCAGTGAAATATAATAACTTAAGTGGTAAATAATAAATGGTTAACATTAGACTTAATAATCGTGTATTGTGATATGATTTTATATTTATAGATAGGCTGAATAAATAAAACCTTCATTTAGACCTTCTGGATAAAGTATATTTAGCTGGAATATCCAGCGACATTCTTTTTGTAGCAAACGTTTGTCCCAGTCTCCCCCTCATGGGCCTGGAACAATATGTTCAATACCCACAAAACGGATGATTTTGATATTACCATCATGGATTTCGTTAACATGTTTTGCCACTGGTTTGTCACGGTCATGTCGTATGTCTCCGATGTGTTGCAAGATCCTAGTTTTAAATTGTCTCCTTGTCTTCCCTATATACATTTTACCACATTTGCATACAATCTGATAGATTACGCCCATAGTTTCACAGTTTGAGACTTTTGATGTTATATGTCACTGTTTTTGAAGAGTCCATGAAAGTTTTGGTTTTGACCAAGGAATTGCATGCTTTGCATCTAGTGCAAGGGCATGATCCTACTGGCTTATTTCCTACTGGTCCGCCGTGGCCATCACTGTTTTACCCTTTGAATTTACGCAATTTATTATCACTGCACCATTGAGTCCGCCGAGACCATAATATAGGCAGAGGTGGTATATACATGCTACCCAGGATCCCCAGATGGAATAGACTTACTAAGGAAGTCTTGACACCTACAGTATAGAGGTCCGCTGTGACCAGGGCTACCATATTGCTGGGCATGACACTTTGGTGAAGTGAAATTGTATTACTTATGCTGTCTAGATCATGTTACTGTATAACGCATTATAGCCAAGAGTCTATGTGGGGAACGCGCCTTACTACAGATATATAGCAGTAAATGATACATAGTATCTATGTCATTGTACATTGAATGGTTACATATACTGCACCGACACACTTTATTCGAGCAAATACCCGGTATGTACCTGGCAGATACCTGGAATGCGCCGCTCCTCACCTCTGACAAGCCCCGTTGCGTTTGCCTTCCCAGCCTGGGTTCATGCCTGGCTGATGGGCGGCTGATCTGTTAAATGATAATGATTAGGATTTAATAGGCTGCAATGCTTCGCGTGTCTACCAGATGGCATAAATTCATGAATTGTAATGCAGTACATATATATATATACTGTGCAGTATTGCAGCCAGCGGGAAAAAAGTGCTTCAATCCCTGCCGGAAAATAACTCAATGCACTCGGGCAGAAAACAGTCACAAACCTCAATACACCCGGGTATACCCGAATTCGTGGGACTAGCCGAGCTCGAATAAAGTGTGTCGCCAGTGTAAATACTCTGTAGCCGATTTACTCTGAACGTTGACCTTAGACAGCACAGTCATCTGAAAGACACAATCTGTGGATTATCAACAAGGTGATATCAAGAGTGTATAGATACAGGATAGAGAAGTTACATGTATACATATACACTCTTTACACATAGATATACCTACCTTAGTTTGAGACATCTGTGTAGACATTTATAATCTTACTTTAGACACACATATTCATGTGGTAACAAGTCTAAACTATACTGTTTGAAGATTGATGTCTATATACTGTACTCCAATGTGGATTTTAAACAATATACACTGTAAATAAAAGCACAGAGTCACTTATAAATTGATGTAATACAATTTTATTGTTATCATTTTAAATTATGGGTTTCTGATCTAGTATCACTAGTAAGCCATTTGCATATTATTGGGAATATGCTATAACAAATAGATCAAACAGATACCTAAAAGAAACATAGAGTGCAATTATTGGAGGATTCTTTTGGATCTTCTTTTTGATCTTACCTTGTACCGTATATCAACTATTTATCCTCATGCACCATGTCACTTACAAAAAATGATTAGAATTAGGATGAGCGGTTTATTTTCAAATAAGTTATGTGTAGTCATACCTTAAATGGAATGAAGGATTTCACATTCTTCTTGAATAATAAGAATTTTCAGTTTGGATTTACATTAACTGTAGAGATAGGTGAATTTTTAGGGCGGATTTGGAACCGCAGTGTATCGGCCGGTTCCTTTGGTCTGTGGATTTCAGCGGATCAATCTCAAAATGGGCGATTCGCGGTTTGCAAATTTTTTAAATTATTATTGCCAATACACTCCACAGATTCCGCAATCCGTTGATGGATTTTTAAGAATCTGCAAACAAGTTGCTGATTAGATTCTACAAATCCGTACACGGATTGTATCCAATGGCAGTTTTTTCATGAATCCGTGCAGATTAAAACCGACCAAATCCGTTTACCGATTTTACACTGCAAAAGGGATTTTGGAGGGAAAATGTGAAAAAATTTGGAAAACTGATTTTGGCAGATTCGTCCATCTCTAATTAACTATAATTAACTGTAGCACTGAATTTGTAGTTTATATCTTAGTTTGTGGATTATAGTACTGCTGCGGCAGCTTTTATTCTAACAAATCGACGTTTTTTCACTAGCTTTTTCCTGGAATGCGACGCTCTTCACCTGGCGCATGCCACGTTCATTTTGCATTCCCAGCCATGAGTCATGCACGGCTGACGCGCTGTTGATGCGTTTATTGAGAATGGTTCGGATTTAATAGGTTGCAATTCTTCGCGTGTCTGCCAGATGGCAGATATTCATGAATTGTATTGCGCATGCGCTTCAGTAATGTGTCGACTTGCAGGTGTTTCGTTTAAAAAAGATACCACAGTGTGCTATTGTAACTTGGCCTTGAGACTGAAGGAAGAGGTTGCAAAAATGTATCAATTTAGGCTTTTCATATTAAAGAAAGACAAAGACCAGTTTCGGTTACAGTATTCTCCAGAAAACCGCCCGCCATTAGTGTTCAAGTGCAGCCCGCTTTCCAAAAACCCGACAGAAGTTACGCGTATTTGATATGGGCCGTGATTAATGCAACAGAGGATAAGATGGCAACAGTTGTTCAAATTTATCAGTATTTTATCGAAAACTATGACTTTTACAAATTTTCGCCAACTCCTCATACGTGGAAGCGTGCAATAAGGAAAAGATTATGTAGCGATCCCTGTTTTTATCGTATTGAGCCACAATTTGTTGGAGGGTATTGGTGTGTATCACCGGCTTTTTCCTGTATCTATGATCATGATGACGGCAAAAGGCGAAGGGTCGTGTTAAAACCAACTAAGAAACGACAGTCGCTGTCAAGCAATTCAGCAGCACCGGCTTCCAATGACGGTCCCGCCGTCAGTGACAACCCTGAGCCTGAGCCGGATTTCGCGTGCAGTTTCGATCAAGCTTGCATGTACCTAAGCAATATCCAGCCTCATCAGCTGACTACAGGTGGACTAGTCCCGCTGCAAACTATCGACGTGGATGATCTAAAATGCTGGACTGCCAGTGGACCGGCGCCGGCGCCAGCTGAATGGGAAATACTATGGTGAATATTGTTGCCGTATTATTTTCTGTGTTTTTTTATTTTGACAATACAGTATCAATATCGGTGCGATTGAAAAGTCAAGCGATTCTCCTGTAAGCAATATCATTGGCTGAGCGGCTTCTACAGTACTGCAGATACTGAACAATTTGTGGAACGCTAGGCGCATGCGCATTGGAGCCTTCTTGAAACGCATATTTATATTTATATATAAATTTTATATTGCTGCATATTAATAAAACAATATATTTTCTTTACATTGTAGGGAGACAACTCTACTGGTGGACAAAATAAGTGAGGAGAATGATGAGAAGAGTGCATTAGGGTCAAAAACACTCTGCAGGAAAAGCACAATCTGACTGTATGCGAGAGCAGCATAAAGAAGGTGAGACGCAGCATTGGATGGAAATATGGACATGTGAGGTTAGTACTGGACAGTACAGGAGATAAAAGTGTTGTTTAGGAAACTGTACTGTACCGCTAAAATTATTTATTCCTTGTCATTACAGAGCGTACCCCATGATACGGGACGCAAACAACATCAAAAGAGTGGTCCAGGCCCAGGCATGGATCGACAGTAGGGAGACTTTCCAGGATTGCATCTTCACTGATGAGTCTACTGTGTCGCTGAAGAGATTTGCAAGCTTTGCATTCCACAAAAAAGGCTGCATATCTTTGTAGCCACGGCCAAAACACCCCGTGAAGCTGCATGTGTGGGGTGCCATCTCTAGGCATGGAGCAGGATGCATTGTCATCTTTGAAGGTAAAATATATCAAATATAATGTAGCCTTATGCGCTGTACTTTACTAGTGTAACCTTACTGTATGCACTGTACTGTACTATTGTGCAGTTTTTTGAGCACTTTTCTTTTCTTGCTATAGGAATAATGAATAAAGCTTTCTTCCAAGACAACATTGTCCCTGCAGGCGCAGTGAGGCGATTGACGCTCGGCTAGGGACGGATTAAAAACACAATGACTAACTTCAGAAAATGAATGACTCTGTGGAGGTGTCTGTCGAATTACTCTGTGGAGAGGGGGTGTTGGGTGACTCATGCACAGTAAGCAGCTAGCTCCCATCTCAAAGAGGATTAGAGTACATGCAGGCGCAGTGAGGCGACTGATGCTCGGCTAGGGACGGATTAAAAACACAATGACTAACTTCAGAAAATTAATGACTCTGTGGAGGTGTCTGTCGAAAATAGTTTGTGTGTGCGTGGGGGAGGGATGAAGGATTAGTTGTGCTGCAGTTCAAAGAAATTACATACTTTAGAGTAGAGTACAGTAATTTCAAAAGTTAGTTCATCATAATAATTTGATCAATAAACCCCCAAATACAACCCCCAAATACAACCCCCAAATACAGTACATAAAAAGCAAGTCACTTTATCTCCCTGTGCCTCAGGCACCAAAAACATACAGTAGATTGTGAGCTCCATGGGACAGGGAGGGACCTGTGCCTGCAAAATGTCTCTGCAAAGCGCTACGTATACTGTAACTAACAGCGCTATACAAAAACATGCTATTAATATTATTATAATATCAAGGTGATGCTCTGTGCAAATCAAATTCGAGAAGGGATTTTCCAAAACGTTGCCGTAAACAAAGCCTGAAAGCTCCCGTCTCAAAGAGAATTACACACAGGCGCAGTGAAGCTTTGTACTGTAGCTCGGCTATGGACGGATTAAGAACACAATGGCAAGATTTACAAAATTAACGACTCTGTGGAGAGGGGGGGTTGGGTGACTCATGCGCAGTAAGCAGCTAAGCAGCTAAATAGCTCCCATCTGAAAAAGGATCACACGCAGGCGCAGTGAGGCGATTGATGCTCGGCTAGGGACGGATTAAAAACACAATGACTAACTTCAGAAAATGAATGACTCTTTGGAGGTGTCTGTCGAATGACTCTGTGGAGAGGGGGGGTTGGGTGACTCATGCGCAGTAAGCAGCTAACTCCCATCTCAGGCGCAGTGAGGCTTTCAAGCTCGGCTATGGACGGATTCAAAACACAATGGCAAGATTCCAAAAATTTAAGACAGGCGCATGAAGTTCAAAGCTAAAGACATAATTTAATTTCAAAAGGCAGTTCATCATAATAATACACCCCCAAATACAGTACGTAATAAGCACACAAATCAACCATGTGCAGTCAAACGCACAAGGTCACAGTCAAAAGCTACTGTACAGCACAGATTGAATATTGTAATACAGTAAGATGGTTTTTGCAGGCTTGTGGAGAAAAAAAAAAAAATTACAATCATTTTTTTTTAAAATTTTTAATTTTTTTTTTGGTCACTCACTCAGGCAAACAAGCAGTGGTGGGCGAAGTTACAGGCGCATGCGCAGTAAATTCCTGCTGACAAGCAGGAATGTGATTCAAACCAGACACACATTTAAAGGAATGGTGTGGGAGAGATGTACTGCATTGCACAGAAGATAAAAAGTTGAAATACCCTGCAGTGCAGTTAATTATCCTGAGCGAGGGGAGAGCGCTGTATATGCCGAAATGTGACACTGTTACAGTACTGTACACGCCTATGCGTTTCAGCAATTTTCAAATGAGACATACCGTACAGCAACACAGCACTGCAAATGCATGTATACTTTAAATATGCAAATTTACAATTACTGCGCGCACACACAGACTGTGTACTGCCGTAGGTTGAACCGCGAAGGTATTAGACTTCCAAGACAACAGCTCGCAAACGCCCCCCTGAGTTTTTACACAGCATTGCAGTATTGCAGACAGCGAGAATAAAATGCTAATATCACGAGCGCGAAAATAACGCAGTTCACTCCGGGCGAAAACGACACAAAACCGCACATAACCGGGATAATCTGAAAATCGCGGATCTAGCCGATTTAGACTAAAGGCGGACGCCACTGTATATAAGGTGTACTACACGGCCTTTGAATGCCTAGTTCATTGTTTTACAACCTTTTTTTGGTTAAGGAACCCTATCTGAAATTCGAAGGAACCCCAACCCTCTCTAATAGTGTGTCTGAGATCAGATGCATTACAAGGAACCCCTGTGACAGTTAACCAGGCTATACAATAAAGGTTTAAGCCCATCTGGTTACCCATGACACCATGGGGTCCCGGGCAGCTACTTAGCCCCATAAGCCAGGGACCAGGAATAATACATGTGAAAAATAAAGTGACCCTGCTTTTTTCTGTTTTCATGTTCCCTTGGCCCTAGAACTGTGACATTTCTTATGTCTAAGTTTTAGGTGGGGTATTTGGGTACAATTGCAATTATTTTGTTTGCATGAGTTCGGGGGCTGAGGTTTACCGTAGTCCATTAATTCTCCCAACCGAGCAGGCATGATTTGCCGGTATGTGGGGTGAATTACGCCAGAGCTACCCAGTATCCCCCAGATTCCTGATTTTTGAGCCCAAATATCCCAAACCAATTTCCCTTATGAATATAAGGTTCCCCAAAGTCCATACTTTATTAAAGTATACTTTGTAATGTTTTGTGCATTTACTATAAATGTCTATTCAGCCAGCCCAGGCATATACAAAGGTGCCGGGATGTCTGGATAGACATCGTAGTTCAAAGAATAGACGGGATGTTGAGAGGTGTGGGGGTGTTAAGTGACCGGGGCAGGGAGGAGTACTGGGTCCGGAGAACTGAGACCCCTGCGGGGAGGACCCTTTGGTCTGCCAGGCTCAGTGGAGCCTGCCCAGTAGGTGGCAATGGGTTGACTGGGAGAAGCGGCAGAATGTCGGCGCATTTCCCATTGGTCAATCCATATGTCCCGCCCATGGGGCATCCCGAGGCGGCTTTGCACGCCCCCTCTTCTGACATCAGCCAAACAACGAGCCCCTATTCCTATTGGCTGACAGGGAGTAATTCCCACTCTCTGATTGGTCACTCCACGTTCCTCCATGCTGAAGATAGCTTAGCGGAGGGTATGTAAGCCCCAGTCAGAGAACCAGGCCATCTTGTGACTTGTGTCAATGAAGCTAGGGCAGGCTTTTCAAAGTTGCTCTGTTGTAAATAGCAGAGCAATCGGCTTCATTTTGAAGCGATGAAAAGTCTGCCTCGCAGAGACTAAGTCCCGTCTTTTCGGCCCAACTTCTACAAATCGAACGTACAGTAGTGGTCGTGGTCAGGATTTCTTGCTGAAATCAGTTTCAGGACCATCAGGACGAGGTCCCTGTCAGGATTTTCTGCGGAATTTAATTCCAGAATACCCAGGACAAGGTCCTGATCAGGGTAAGCCCTGTCAAGTGTGCGCCCTGCACCTAGGAAAGGCTAGATTTCAACCCCCAGACTCCAGTAAGTGTGTATAGTTCTGTCATTTGTATTTCTGTTGTGTTTCCGAGGTTTACAACCAAATAAACCCCATTTTATTTCACCCACTTGTTTTGCCTATTGAATGATCCCAGTATAAATTTGGTCTCCCGTGAAAACCCCAACCCTCTCTAATAGTGGGTCTGCGATCAGATGCAAGGAACCCCAAGCCTCTCTAATAGTGTGTCTGTGATCAAATGCATTGTAAGTAACCTCAATCCTCTCTAATAGAGCGTATGAGAACAGATGCATTGTAAGGAACCCCAACCCTCTCTAATAGTGTGCCTGAGATCAGATGCATTGTAAGGAACCCCAACCCTCTCTAATAGTGCGCCTGAGATCAGATGCATTGTAAGGAACCCCAACCCTCTCTAATAGCGCGCCTGAGATCAGATACATTGTAAATTCTTTTGTATTTGGTACAATTTTAAAATTACCTGAAAATTACAGGGAACCCTATCGGGATGCCCGGGGAACTCAACGGTTCCTAGGAACCCAGGTTGAAAAACACTGGACTAGATTTATGCAACACAAACATAATATATCTAATAGCTTTCAGTCACATGGTGTCTAAACATTTTTTGAAGTGCCACCATAGGATCCTAGGTGTCTTAGAGTTATGAGTCTTGAGCGTGTGCCACTAACTGTTTGTAGAGGGGACAGATTCAGGACTCTGTGTAAATTAGAGACATATTGAATTTTTTAAATGAGCACTTTGGTGCCTGGTGGCTTGAATGAATGTAACGGCATTCTCATCAGCGACTGTCTGTGTCAGTATGTGTAACAGAATATATACTATATAGTATGTGTAACAGATACACACTATCTGGACATGCACACACTTACTGCTGCGGCCGAGTTTATTCGAGCATTTGCCCGTTCTCGGCCACAGCAGTAACCTGGCGCGCGCCAGAGGGTGCCGGACGCGCGCCGAAGACACGGAGTGCCCTCCGATCGGGGCTTTCTCTCTCCCGCTGCCGGGTCCGCCGGGTCCTCCGGAACCCCCTGCCGCCGTCCCCCACATCGCGGGACACCAGGACTCCCTCGGGAGCCCTGGACACGCGTGCAGGGGGCGCAGGCACCCAATGACGCGTGACCACACGTCGATGACGCGCGGCACGCCGAGGGAGTGCGGCTAGCATGCCGGGGCATCCCCAGGCTTGCGGAGCTAGCCGCACTCAAATAAAATGTGCCGCCTCTGTATATTGAAACATTTATATGTGTATATAAAATATATACATACATACAGATGTAGTAAGATTTACTGCTGGCATGGGCGCAAGGAGGTGCGGCGTGACACCTGTGTGAACACTTTGTTGTCCACACTTCGTCTGAGGCTCGGTTATGGTCAGCTGGAATAATTATTTGTGTGGTTATTTATGTTATTGCAGTTCAATACATGGCTGGTAGGTGGCGCACTGAATATCTTTGCCTTTGATAATCGGTAGCCATTGGGAGTCCAAAGAATCTGTGCCCTTGAATGCTACAGCAGGAACCCCACTGGTTTCTCAATACAAGATACAATGTAGATATGTTTTCCTTTAGACGCTGCCTTTCTTTGTTTAGTGACTTAGTGTTATGGTGAGGGGGTAAGTATTATGCCCGGCTGGATACGTCTGAGCCATATAGTGGGGTTTAGAGTGTCAACTTTTGGACCCCTATGTCGTACATGAAATGTATGTGATTGTGTGACCCCAAAAATGTACCCGGGAATCAGGACGGATTCTCGGATACATTGAGGCACATTGCTCCGGCAAAATCTCCCCTTGAAAACGCTTGCGCGACTCACCGCTAGGACTCCCTGCTTCAGCACAGGCCAGAAAGGTAAGCGGGGCATAGGGGTGTAAAGTATCCCCAGAATGGTACCGGGGTCCCCCCCAGTAACAGAGGGATCCCCAGTTCAATGCCCGGTTACCCAGAACCTGTGTAGAGGTGCTGGGGGTACTCCAGCCGTTTGTAAGGTTGCAAGGGTTTTTATGAAACCTAAGTCCAGTTTCCAAAGGAAAGGAGATACAGCCCTGAGAATGAACTTAAGCGGTTTTTAATTCTACCTTGGGACTTAGAAAAAATATTTTGTTTCATAGTGTTTAATAGTACATATGCTTGTGTACGGTATTATGAGCTTGGGACTTCCAGGTCCATGGTTCCAAGAGACCAATGTAACGCTTGCGCGAGCCCACAAACAAGACCTGACCCCGGCACTGAGGTGGGAAGGACTGTGCCACACACCCACAGCAGCGGGGCCGAGCCCAGAAGGTGTTTTGCAGCGTTGCTGGGTCTGGGTATGTAGAAAGGGTTAATCCAATACTTGCCGGGGTCCGTGGGTTGGAGAGATACACGTAGTTGGAGTCCGTAAGGCTGTGGTCTGGGTTGGAGAGGTATTCGTTGTCGTTATCCGTAAGCCAGGGGTAAAGAGCCAGAGAGAATCCAAATGCAAAGCCAGGTCGGTACACGAGAGGTTAACTGCAGAGAACAAGACAAGACTGGGCTGGACAAGACAGGCACACGCAAAGGCTACACAAGGTTATGTTCAGCAAGGTATGACAGGAAGAGGAAGTTTCTTATAGGAGACAGGAACCAGCAGGAGAGGGGGCGGAGTGGAGGCGGAGCCTCTGCAGATGCAAAGGATAGGCTGCAGGAGACAAGGGCTCACAGCAATCTTGACTCGCAGCTGGGGCTCGTTGCGCGACGTCACGCGTGCACGCCGCGCGCAGCGGAGGTGCGATGTGACTGAGAGGGCGGAGCTAAGGTCTGTGACCTGGTAGAAGAGGAGCGGGTGCGCACGCGCTCTGTAAACAGAGCGGGGGTGCGCGCACCAGCGGGGGGCAGATCGGAGGCAGCAGCCGCTGCAGTACTTTTATGTAAAGAGGAGGAACCGCGCCGCAAGGGACGCAATCCCCGAATCCTCACAGTACCCCCCCCCCTTGAGGATCGAACTCCGAACGATCCATAAATGGCTTGTCTGGGTACCTGGCGTGAAAGTGTCTGAGCAAGCCGGGAGCGTGAATCTGGTCACAGGAGACCCAAGAACGTTCTTCAGGACCGAAACCCTTCCAGTGTACAAGGAACTGCACCTTCCCTCTGGAGATTCTTGAGTCAATGACAGAGCGAATTTCAAATTCCTCTTGACCATGCACCAACACAGGAGTAGGAGGGGAAACAAGATCAGGATACCTGGAACTCTGTTTGACAGGTTTCAGAAGAGAGACATGGAATACCGATGGTATCTTCATAGAGGGAGGTAAGTCCAGGCGGTACGTCACAGGATTAACCTGTTCCAGGATCTTGAATGGTCCCAAGAATCTGGGGGCCAATTTTAAGGTAGGTGTCTTTAATCTGATGTTCCTTGATGAGAGCCATACCTTGTCTCCTGTCTTAAACCTGGGCGCCTCTAGACGAAATCGATCTGCCTGGGTCTTTTGTCTCCGAACGGATTCCTGGAGATTTCTCCGAATCTTATTCCATGACTGTTGAAGAGCATTGATTCTGGCATCAGCAGCAGGGACTCCAGAGGTATTAGAAGAAATGGGAAGAGAGTTAGGGTGGTAGCCGTAATTGACGAAGAAGGGCGACTCTTGGGTGGATTCGTTTCTAAGGGATTTATGTGCGAACTCAGCCCACGGTAAGAGATCAGCCCAATTATCTTGTGTATCCGAAACAAAACATCTTAGATATTGTTCTAATGATTGATTTACCCTTTCAGTCTGTCCATTGGTTTGCGGGTGATACCCGGAAGAAAAAAGGAGCGAGATATTGAGTCTTTGAGAAAAAGCTCGCCAAAACTTGGATACAAATTGGGATCCATGGTTGGACACAATTGAAACAGGAACCCCATGTATACGAAAGACTTCTTTGACGTAGATATCAGCTAGAGTTGCAGAGTTAGGGAGGCCCTTGAGGGGTATGAAATGGGCCTGCTTGGAGAACCTATCCACGATGACCAAGATGGTATTCATGCCATTGGAAATGGGCAGCTCTACAATAAAATCCATTGATAAATGGGACCAGGGACGTTCAGGAATGGGGAGCGGGCGTAGCAGACCAGAAGGCTTTTTTCGGACGGACTTATTACGAGCACAGATGGAACAAGATGAAACAAATTCCTTAATGTCGTTCAACATCTCTGGCCACCAGAAAGTACGTCTGATTAAATCGGTGGTTCTTCTGATCCCAGGGTGACCTGCCGACCTGGAAGCATGACCCCACTCCAGAATTTTTTGACGGAATTTGGTTGCCGCATATAGGCAGCCCTCAGGTACCTCCAGGCCCTCTGGAATCCAGGTTTGAGAGTCCAGAATCTTGTCCAAAATATCGAAGGAATTTGCTGAAATGATCAATCTTGAAGGAAGAATAGTCTCAGGAAGGTCGTCGGATCGGTCTCCGGAAATGAATTGACGGGATAAAGCATCGGCCTTCAAATTCTTTGTACCAGGAATGTAAGAGATTACATAGTTGAATCTTGAGAAAAAAAGAGCCCAGCGAGCTTGACGGGAACCAAGGCGTCGAGCACCTTCAATATACAATAAATTCTTGTGGTCAGTAAGAATAAGGATCGGTTTCTCGGTACCTTCAAGAAGGTGTCTCCACTCTTGGAGTGCAAGTTTGATAGCCAAAAGTTCTCTATTACCTACATCATAGTTGATCTCCGCGGGGGAGAATTTCTTGGAAAAGTAGCCGCATGGATGCAGGTGATCTTGAGAAGAACGTCTTTGGGAGAGCACTGCCCCGGCTCCAATATCCGAAGCATCGACCTCCAACGTGAAGGGAAGAGAGGGGTCGGGGTGATGCAAAATGGGAGCGGTGGTGAAGGCCTTCTTTAAAGACTCGAAAGCACGATCAGCCTCCGGTGGCCAGGAGGAAGGATCAGCATCTTTCTTGGTCAAAGCGGTAATAGGAGCAACCAGTGTGGAGAATTTGTGGATGAACCTACGATAATAATTGGCAAATCCAAGGAATCGCTGGATGGCTTTAAGCGACGTGGGCTGGGGCCAATCTAATACCGCCTTTAGTTTCTCAGGATCCATGGAAAATCCCTTCTCGGAGATTATATAACCCAGGAAGGAAGTAGAATTTTGGTGAAACATACACTTCTCCATCTTGGCATACAGACGATTCTGACGAAGCCGAGAGAGTACTAGCTTGGTATGCTGGATATGTTCAGGCAAGGATTTAGAAAAAATTAGTATATCATCAAGGTATACAATGACGAATAAATTGAGAACATCACGGAAAATCTCATTAACAAACTCCTGAAAAACCGCAGGGGCGTTACAGAGTCCAAACGGCATTACTAGGATAGGCTGCAGGAGACAAGGGCTCACAGCAATCTTGACTCGCAGCTGGGGCTCGTTACGCGACGTCACGCATGCACGCCGCGCGCAGCGGAGGTGCGGTGTGACTGAGAGGGTGGAGCTAAGGTCTGTGACCTGTAGAAGAGGAGCGGGTGCGCACGCACTCTGTAAACAGAGCGGGGTGCGCGCACCAGCGGGGGGCAGATCGGAGGCAGCAGCCGCTGCAGTACTTTTATGTAAAGAGGAGGAACCGCGCCGCAAGGGACGCAATCCCTGAATCCTCACAACCATGTGGCTAACAAGCTTGGTGCCACCAAGTCTGCTCGGGTCCCGGACATAAAAGCCTCAGAGGTTGCCAAGGTGTGAAAGTCATTTGGGCACCAGAGTTATGCTTAAGTACCTATGTCCTGGGATGAATGGCGGTCCCGGACCATTTGCCCTAGGCCAGACTGTGAGGAGCTCTGACTGTAACTCAGCAGGTGGTTTCTGACTGACAAGTGGCAGAGGTGCCAGGATGGAGCATGCCCTTGTCAGAATCCGAATCTGTGCTTGCCCGGCTTAGACTGGCAACTCTGATTGGCTGGTAGTATTTCACCCACGCTTGGATTGGCTGGAGTATTTCATGAATGAAGTTGAAATACTATAAGAAAGCCAGCAGCCAACCCGGTCGAGAGATCACCCAGATTCTAAGTGCCAAGACAGTAGAGGCAAATTCAAAATCACCAAAAGATGCTCTGAGAGAAATACCAGCGAGCCGGCTTCAGAAATTTCAAGGCGAGTGCCACTTTTTGGGGCCAAATTTTGAAAATAGAATGTAGCGGTCGCGGCTGAGATTGCAAGCCAAAAAGAGTACCAGGACGTTTGGTACTATCTCCCTCTTTCTTGATCTTTGGTCAAGGGATTTTGGCAGCTCCGGAGCAGATACAGCGGTGGCGTCAGGAACTTCATGCCGATTTGAGTTCCAGGACAATTCGGGACAAGTCCCCGTCATCCTAAAGACTTTGTTTTACCTCTTATTTCACCTAGGAAAATCTAAATTTGTAGCCCAGACCGCCAGTGTGTTTTTCTCTTGTATTTTGTAATCCATTGTGTGTACATCGTGTTACAATGAAACAAATGACAATTTGTTTTACGAACTTGTTTTGCTCAGTGAAGGATCCCGGTAAAAAGGTGTAATTACCTACTCTCCCGTGACACTTAGTTCTTCTCTACTGTAGAGTAACCCTTTACTCTAATCCCTATGCATTAATCAAATTTTCAAGGGATACTGCATCACTCAGGAAATCAAATGACGTAATTTCCGGTACATCTGGGGATCGGAGTCAAGGGGTATTTACAGAGGCAATTCAGGCAGCTTTAAAAAAAAATGTGTTTGTTTTAATATATGCAGCCTTTGATTGCCTTTATTGAAAATGAATTACCTAAGCTGCCAATCAATTTGTTCTCCCGTGATCGATCAGCAAAGATCCTACAGTACTTCCCAGGGTTCACTAAATGACTGCCTTTCAGTTTCAAATCAATCCTTCAGTCAGTGTACTGTAACTCAGCAGCTACAATGTATTCTTATATTACTAAGGTGACATTATCTATTGTTAAAGTTTTCAGCAGAAACTGCTGGGAATATTGGCAACAAATGATCACAAACAGGAAAGTGTTACAAAGTTCTAGCACTGCTGGAGAAGTGTTTAAAACCTTCTATAGAAATCAAAGGATTATCAGTATATTAAAACTCGTTAAAATGGCATTAAGAGTAGAATTTAAAAGAAAAATAACTGATTAATTAAAAAAAAAAAACACAGATGAAAGGATATTGCTTGAATTGCTTATTTAAACTGCAGTTTGTTAATTGAATGACCTACCTGATGAGACTGTGTACAGGCCTGAAACGTTGCTTTGGGGTGTGGTCTGTTCCTTTACCAATAAAAGCAATGTTTTCTTCATTATCCATGTATATTGTTTGAAGTGAATTTGGATATTCTTCTAAGAATCGTGAATGTTACAGATGCAGCGGCCATTATTTTAACAAATCACGCGGTGTATACCTCGGAATACCCATGTCATGGCGCAGGATTTCTTCCAACCGTACCGCCTTAAGACGCAAGTGCAGAAAATGGCATTTTAGTGTTCTGGCTTTTAAACACCTGAAATTGACACAGTAGCACAGTACTGTATACATTACAATTAATTTATTTCATTGCATTTAATTGCACACAATCCATGAAATTCAAACAAAGCAACCGCGATAAACACGTGTGCCTGGGGTGATTGGCCGCGTTCATGCCGCGTGGAGTACAGCAGCGCACACAACAACGGCGCCGTGATTTGTTAAAATAATGGCCGCTGCATCTGTACTTCATTTTGGGATTGATGGCTGTCTCTCTTTGCTTTCTACATATATTAGATAAAGAGCCCCCACAAGAATGTTGTGCATCACCAATTAATTGTAATTTACTACTCACAATTTTTTTTTTTTTTTTTTTTTTTTTTATAACTTGTATTTTATTATACATAAATGCATGATATACATAAAAAAAAAGACATCAGGTGCATATTTAGCATATCATATACAATAACAAAAGCATAATAAACTCACGTAGTTTTTCGAGCCCTACTTAACCACGTGAGTGGGAATCGTCATGTGTAAGGTACTGGGGTAAATAATAATAATAAAAAAAAAAAAAAAAAAAAAAAAAAGGGGGGTGGGGGGGGAGGAGGTAAAGGAGGGGGTGGGGGGAGAGGAGAGAGGGAAGGTGTATCCAAGGATAATAATACATCTGCCTCCGGGGAACACCTGGACAGCGTGAGGACTATGTATCAACTAGTGAGGCCTTTCGGTAGAATAAGTGATTGGGCGTAAGGAGTATGAGGTTCTAGGTGTAGGGTAGGTTCTTATGTCCCCAAAGGAGAACGCATTTATTACTATTATAGCCAAATTGTGTTACGCTCTACCCCAGGGATGTCTGTTTGGGCAAGCCAGGGGGCCCAAACTTTTAGATAATTGTCGCCAGTGTCATTAACTAAGCTCGTTAACTTTTCCATCTGGCAGATAAACCAAATACGATTCCGAATCTTTGGGATAATTGGAATATCGGGGCGTTTCCATAGTGCTGCGATCTCGCACCGCGTAGCTAGAGCAAAATGTGCAATTAGTTTATTGTGTGATTTTGATAGGCCCTTTAGGGGTCTGTTCATGAGAAACAGCCACGGGTTTGGGGGAATAGTGAGATCAAATATTCTCTGAATCCAATTTCTGATCTTTTCCCATAGTGGGTATATCAGCGGGCAAGACCACAGCATATGTAACAGGTCAGCTGTTCCTCCACACTGTTTAGGGCACAATGGGGAGGACCCTGGTACAAACTTAGATAATTTGAGTGGGGTGAGGTACCATCTCATAAGAACTTTATATGCGTTCTCCTTCAGTGTGGTGCATATAGAACTTTTTGCGGCTCCTAGGAATATAGCATTCCACTCTTCGTCGTCCAGGGTCTCCCCTAGGTCTCTTTCCCATTGGGTACGAAATGTAGGTGATTGGTGCTTTGAGATTGCAGGCTCGACTACCTCTCTGTATATCGTAGATATGAGTCCCTTTAGTGTCGGTTTCTGCCCGACAGAGCTTTTCAAAATTCGTTAATGGGGGGTATGGGGCAAATTTATTATAAAATGATCTGAGCTGGAGGTATTTATGGAATTCAGCGTGGGGAATGTCTTTTTCTAGTCTGAGATGGTCAAAAGATTTACATTTTAGATCATGACCCTCCAGATCTTTGAGTCTAGTATAGCTTTTTTGTTTCCAAATTGAGTGATTATGACCAATAAGACCCGGCGCAAAGCTAGGATTATTCCAAATGGGTGACATCAGGGAATTTGCTGAAGTAAGTGAGTTTTTTAATTTTGATGCTTCCCAAACAGATAAGGAGTTAGTCATTAAGGTAAGCGGTAGAATAGTGTTTTTCCTTGATGTTTTAGGTAGCCAAATCAAATTGTTAAGCTCTAAAGGGGAGCAAGCCGCATGTTCAAACTCTACCCATCTTTTTAATTTGGGGTCGGAATGCCATTGTATGACCTGGCTTAATTGAGCCGCTTTAAAATATGACAACAGGCAGGGTACTGCTAGGCCACCCGCTAAGGTAGGTCTCTTCATAGATAATTTATTTACTCTCGGTTTTTTACCTCCCCAGATAAAATTAGATATTCCAGACTGAAGTGAGAGTATGTCCTTCAGTTTGAGTGGCACAGGTAGTGTCTGGAAGAGGTATAGGATACGGGGAAGTAGATTCATCTTAACGCTGTGAATCCTTCCAATCCAAGAAATCTTCTTGGAAGACCATCTGATTAGGTCTTGTTTTAGAGTCCAGATCAGTTTGGGATAATTTGCTTTATAGATGCTTTTTGCATCTTTGGTGATATAGGTCCCCAGATATTTTATCGAGTTCTTTTGCCAGTTAAAATTGAAATTTAGTTTCAGTAATTTCTCTGTATGTCTAGGGAGGTTGATATTCAGAGCTTCAGATTTGGATTGGTTAATCTTGAAACCTGAGACCTTGGAGAATTTATCTAGTAGGCCAAACAGGTTAGGTAATGACGTAAGAGGTTTGGAGATGATTAATAGGATATCATCAGCATACAGGGCCGCTTTATGTGATTGGGAGTAAACGTTTAACCCTGAGATATCCGGGCTATCTCGAATTCGTGCCGCGAGGGGTTCAATACATAGGGCGAACAGGAGGGGAGATAAAGGGCATCCCTGTCTTGTGCCACTCTGGATTTGAAATGGGACCGAGGGGAAGCCCTGATGTATGACCCTGGCGGTTGGGCCTGAGTATAGTGACATAATCGCTCTACTCACCCGATTTCCGAAGCCAAATGCCGCGAGCGTCTCTTTTAAGTATGGCCAGTCTATCCTATCAAAAGCTTTTTCTGCATCCAGACTTAATAACATGCTTTGTGTGTTATTTTTGTTAGCCAATTCCAACAGATCAATAAATCGTCGGGTGTTATCCGCTGCCTGCCTCCCCTTAACAAAACCGACCTGATCTGGGTGTATTAGTCTGGGTAGGATATGACTTAATCTGTTGGCCAATAATTTCGCATATATTTTGATATCGGTATTAATTAGAGATATTGGCCTATAGCTTTTACAATTTAGCGGATCCTTGCCAGGTTTATGTATAAGTGATATAGACGCCCGCAGCATGTCCCCAGGAATAGGGGCTCCTGCTAAGATAGCATTAAACATTTGGAGCAGCCTCGGATCAAGTGATTCGGAAAATTTCTTATAGTAAAGCCCCGAAAAGCCATCAGGGCCTGGTGCCTTTGATGGCTTAAGCTCCTTGATGGCCTGCGACACTTCTTCCAATGTGAAGTCAGCGCCCATAGCTTCTCTGTCTAGCTCTGTCAATCTCTCCAGTTTTGAGCTGGCTAAGAAATCTCTTAGTGCGCTGCTCGTGTTATTATTGTGTGCCACCTTCTTACCGTCGTATAGGGAGCCATAGAATGAATCGAATTCTTCCACTATTTTTTTAGGGTTGGCCGTAAGTACACCCGATTTTAAGCGTATAGCTTGGATATTAAACTTAGATTGCCTATCCTTCAGTGCGCGCGCCAGCATCGTATCCGGCCTGTTAGCTTTTTCATAAAACTTCCTCTTAGACCAACATAGGGAGTTATCCGCCCGGGAAGTCAATAACATATTTAATTCAATTTTTGTATCTTTAAGTTCCTGTGTCGTAAGTGGATCGGGATTGATCTTATGACTCGCTGAGAGGGAATGCAATTTGGATTGGAGCGTCCGAATTTTGGAATCCCTCACTCGTTTTCTTTTAGCAGTGAGATTAATTATTATGCCCCTTAGCGTTGCTTTATGAGCCTCCCATAAAGTCATATGGGATTCCACAGAGCCTGTGTTTATCTCAAAGAATTGAGTTATTTCTTGACCTATCGTTTCGCAGGTTTCGGGTATTTTAAGAATAGATTCATTAAGTTTCCAGTTTGCGCCTGGTCTATTGGTCTGAATATTGTTGCACCTGAGCTCAATTGGTGCATGGTCAGACCATGAAATATCATGGATCATTGTTTGAGTGACCTTAGGAACCAAGTGGCACGAAACAAAGAGATAATCGATTCTGCTGTATGAGGTATGTGGGTGGGAATAGAAAGTGTAGTCCCTTGTCGTAGGGTGGAGCTCCCTCCATATATCTACTAGTTGAGTATCTTTTAGGGCACTGTGTAGGGAGTTTTGAGCTTTCTTGTTATCGGAATCACTTCCACCTGATCTGTCTAGTGAAGATTGCAGTGTGATATTGAAATCTCCTGCTAATATAATATATCCCTTAGCTACCGAGGCCAATAAGCGGAAGAATTTGTCAAAGAAGGACGCATCCTGTGTACATGGGGCGTAGAGGGAGGCCAATGTGATGGGCTGTTCATGTATGGTTCCGGTTAAAATGATATACTGACCCTCTACGTCTTTTTTGGTTGTCTGTAGCACGAATGGGATTGAGATACTAAATAAGATGGCTACTCCTCGTTTTTTGACTGATGCTGATGCTGTGTAAAATTGGGAGAAGCCCTTATCTAGGAATTTAGGGGAGTTACTATTACTAAAGTGTGTTTCCTGTAGGAATAACACATCCGCTTGTTTTCTCTTGTAATCCGTAAAGGCAAGCTTTCTTTTGATTGGGCTATTAAAGCCCTTCACATTGTGAGAGATTAATGTTAACGCCATGCTTTACGGTGCAAGAAATTATATGTGTAGTGAACTGTATGCTTACTTGTGATATCATGTCTGAGGTTTCCTTCGGTTGTGTCCATGTCCATCCCGTTGGCAAGATGTTCTGGGTGGGATCCATACGTCCTAGAGAGGGGGGGTAGGGGAGAGGGTAGGGAAAGGTAGACAAAACAGGGAAAGCGACAAGCGGGCTAAAACGGGAACGGGAAAATAATAATAAAAAGGAAGAAAATGTGAAAACCTTAAATATCTCCCGGAGTGAACCCCAGTCCATACCTGCTGTCTCCTCAGTGCCGGCTGTCTTCTCGACATACCCATCCTGTCAGCTACCGGTTTTCGCCTGGATCGGATCCGCATGCTAACTTTGAGCGGCAGCCATATTGACCCAGTCCTCCCCTGGGCAGAGCGGGAACCTCAATGGTTTTGGCGCGAAGGAGGTGACGTCATCGGCAAGCACCGTCTTCGCGCGAGACTTCAGCCGCACATTGATGACGTCAGAGTGGCTGCGATCCCAGAGCAGGAGACAGCCTCGGCATTGCCCCAGAAGCCATGAGAGGCGGAGGGGGAGGCTCGGAGACCGGGTCCCTCTCCCCACTCTGGGATCTCGGTCCACTCACCCAGAGCAGCTGAGGGGAGTGTGTTCATCCCCCGTTGATCTCCCCAAACATGCCCCTGTTCCCCATGAGATCCCCAATGTCCAATAAAGATTAACCCCTTAATAAGCGCTGCCCCACTTAGAGTGACACAAGGATTAGGAACAACATAAGCAATGAGTTAGACCTAAACAGTCCCATGCAGCTGAGCAACTTCTGGTTAAGTAAGATTAGATATGGTCAGTCTATGTACTACTATGCATGCACCCCTAATACAAAGTATACCTGACACCTGTAATATAATATAGGTAATACATGTTATATAAGATATTGTTATAATATTCATGGCATAATGTGTTATATGTATATGTGTGTGTATGTATGTGTATTTGTGTGTGTGTGTATATGTATGTATGTGTGTGTGTGTGTATGTGTATGTATGTATATATATGTATATGTATATATATATAAATCTATTGTTAGACAGGGTCTATAGGGTATTAATACGACACCCACCTTACGTCAGTTTGGGTGGCAAAGATAGGCTATAAAAGGATATTCTATATCACGGCATAATTGTCATATCAATATCAGAGACACTCCAGCACCAACACATTCATGCGGTACAGGTGGGTTGGTATATATCTACATGAAGGGTAGGGTATATAAGAGATATATGCAATACACTTCGGGTATTCTCTTTCTACGTGCTATAATTACCGTACGTTTTGTATGCATATGCTTTGGTACATAGGTTACTGAGCCCAGATACTGTAGGTCAACTCAGTTATTGATAAGGTCAATATATTTAATCCGGTACTTCATTATACCACATATAGCTGACAACAACCTAATCGGCTAAAATACATTGTTTATTTTAATTATCATATCTGTCATGAATGTTTATGCAGATAGTATACAGATACATATATACCTATTTCAATTCGGATAAGAAAGTTTGTTAAAAGTTGTTCAGATGCTGTTCACTTTAGATAAGTACACAAACATATAGGCTATTCGGCCTACGGTCACTGTTATTCCATCAATTATTCCCGTTATTATTAATGTTAACATCACTGTTTACGTTACAAATAGGAATCACTTGTCGCTATCAGTTGCACTATGTTATGATCACTGTCACGTTTGCTGTCACAGTCTACAAAATATGCATTTCCTTTACAAAAAGTGCCGGGGGAAGTACCCTCCCTCGCGCATGTGTCCCCTTTTTCGGTCCCCAGATTCGAGGGACCGATACCAAGACCCAGGGTGGGATGTCTCCAACACAGGAGACTGGTCCATCTTTAAGATGGAGTCAGATGACCCACCCTCTGGGCGCAAGGGCTACTCTCGGGGGCTCCCGAGATACGCCCTTGTTTTTTGTTCATACCTTTTCACATTTTCTTCCTTTTTATTATTATTTTCCCGTTCCCGTTTTACTCACAATATTTTTGATGTTCCTGGCTCCTTATAAATAATCTGAGGAAGTTCAGAAATATAATGTTTCAAAGCAGTATCACACATCAAAAAATTAAAGTGTTTAGATGCGTTTGATTTTCCCTGCAGACTGATTCAATTTGGTAATTAATAAATTGACAATACAGAATACAGTATTGTATAGCATTTCCTTTACAAAAAGTGCCGGGGGAAGTACCCTCCCTCGCGCATGTGTCCCCTTTTTCGGTCCCCAGATTCGAGGGACCGATACCAAGACCCAGGGTGGGATGTCTCCAACACAGGAGACTGGTCCATCTTTAAGATGGAGTCAGATGACCCACCCTCTGGGCGCAAGGGCTACTCTCGGGGGCTCCCGAGATACGCCCTTGTTTTTTGTTCATACCTTTTCACATTTTCTTCCTTTTTATTATTATTTTCCCGTTCCCGTTTTACTCACAATATTTTTGATGTTCCTGGCTCCTTATAAATAATCTGAGGAAGTTCAGAAATATAATGTTTCAAAGCAGTATCACACATCAAAAAATTAAAGTGTTTAGATGCGTTTGATTTTCCCTGCAGACTGATTCAATTTGGTAATTAATAAATTGACAATACAGAATACAGTATTGTATTGTATGTCTTTATTTATATAGCAACTTCGGATTTCTTTAGAAAAATTTATTCAGCACAAAATACAACGTTTCATCCCTCCTAGGGGACTTTATCAACTGACTGGCTTGCAGAGACTACAAAAATGTCCAGTATAAATAGCCATAAACACCCAGATGAAAACACTTAAAACACCACCAATTACCCCCCAGTAGTCACATGATTGTCAGCATCTTGATCCTCCATGCGGTGTGTGCTTCGGTCCGGTCGCGCTGACGTCATCAGATGGTTCCTACGCGTTGATGTCATCAACAGGTTCCTCTGCGTGGTGCAATCCGGCTGCCTGAACAGGCATAAGGTCTTGTTGACGTGCTCCCTCTGCTCCTCCTCTGGATGTTGTCCCTCCGTCGTCCCGTAGTCTCGCGATATTTCGGGGTTTCGGTGATGTCATCAGTGACAGGCTTAGATCTTCTCTATCTCCTTAGCTGGTGATGTCGTTTTTTCGCACATGCGCAATGCATCCGCATTTCTGTTAGGCTTTGATACCAGGGGGAAGAGAGCTTAATCTAGCTCGTGGATAAAACATCAGATCTGGGTGGAATAATGAAGAGAGGAGAGAGTTTATTCAATGTGAATACATCAATAAAGTGCCACTATACCCTAAAAGGCCCATTATTTCAGCAACTTGCTCTATCAATCAGCCATTGGCTATCTTTGTAGATCAATTTTTACAACCACTTGTAACAAAGGGCAAATCATACATAAAAGATATATATGATTTTTTGAGCAAACTCACAGCATTCCCGTTACAGGATAAAAATATTCTGCTGGTCACCATGGATGTGACCAGCCTATACACTATTATTCCCCATGAGGAAGGTGTGAATGCAGTGAGACAGGCGCTTGAAAAAGAACATACTACACGGCCACCCATAGATTTTATTCTCTTATTGTTGCATTTCATTTTGCATAAAAATTATTTTAAATATGAGGAGAAATTCTATCTTCAAATCATGGGTACTGCCATGGGCAATAATGTCACCCCCTCATATACAAATCTATACATGGCTGATTTTGAGGCTAAATACATTTATAACACCGTTTACTCTGACAAAATGATTTTTTACTGTCGTTACATAAATGATCTGTTTTTTATCTGGGATGGAACGGATGAACAGCTCATAGATTTTTTTACATACTTAGATAGGTTCCCGACCCCAGTTCGGTTCACCAACAACTGGAGTCCCACCCAGATATCATTTTTAGATGTACTCATCACTTATGATGGGCACAGTCTTAACACAGACCTTTATCGAAAACCTACAGATCGTAATGCAACACTTCACGCATCAAGCTTCCATCCAGAACCTCTTAAGGCAATGTTGCCGTTCTCTCAGAAAATAAGGGCTACTAAGATTGTTAGTAGACCTGAAACATTAAAAGAGACATTAACAGATATCAAACAGAGGTTTGTCTCACGAGGGCACAAACCGTCTGATATTGATAAAATACTTAGCAAGGAGGTTCAAGAGGTGAAACGTGATACAGGAACAGAAAGGATCAATATAGTCAGCAAGTATACTACAGCTAGTAAACAAATTAAAAACAGTATTTGTAAACATTGGAGGGTTCTTCAAGCTGATGCCCTAATAGGCCCTATATGCAGTGAGCCCCCACAATTTGCATATCAGAAAGGTCAAAATCTAAAAGACATGCTCATTACAGCAAGTGATGACAAATATCTTGCAGCACCACACTTTCTGAGTGTCAAAAATCAGGATGTTATAAGTGCTTTGGTCTGCAATAGCCTCACTACAGGAGATACATTTTGTCACCCACGGAGTGACCAAAAATACAAAATTAAAAGTAGAATTACGTGTTTTTCCACAAACATCATTAATGTCATTAAAGCTGCAGTTCAGTCAATATCCTGCATGTGTGTTTTTTTTAATAAATCAGTTCTGTAGTAAGAAAAAATACTTTTAGCATTTTCAGTTTTTAAAAAAACAACTTTGAAAGACCAATTTTCTTATATTCTATTTTAACAGCCATTTGCTAAGGCACTGCTCCTTCATGTCCTGTCACAAGCCCTGGCACACCCCTTTGTCAGCCCTGCCCTCCCTCTAGCACGTGTCAGTGCAGGATTGCTCATGAATATTCATGAGCTTCCACTGACAGAAAAGCAGATTATAAACAAATCCCAGCTTTTAATATGTCACCAAATTTCGACCTATCAATACATGGAGAACGAATTGACCTGCAGCTATACAGTTCTTTAGGTAATTAGAGATTGCACACATGAAACTATTGAAGTAAAAAAATAAATGTAAAAAAAAAAAAAAAAAGACTGAACTGCAGCTTTAAGTGCCCTTGTGGGTTGCTTTATGTAGGAAAGACAAGCCACATGCTTAAGACAAGGTTTATAGAGCATCGCAGCAAAATTAACGGTAAGAAGGAAGTGTAAGGAATCTGGTGTCTAAGCGCCGTCAGCGCGACCATTACTCACCTCCCGTCGGTACTCAGGCGTCCAAGCATCTGCAGCGCAATTCCCACATACCTCCGTTGTCTGCCACTGGCCCTCTGGCTCCTCGCCATCACAGGATTGCACCAACCGAAGAGGTGCCTGTTGAACCGCAGCCTCTGCGTGTGTCCCCAGCTCCGCGCTCTATGCGCACAAGTGCATCTGTCTCTGACCCCATGCGCATACGCGTCAGTCACCGAATCCACGCACACACGCATGCCAGCCCCAGACCTTATGTGCATGCATTCCCAGCTTACAGAACACACGCCTAACAGAGCACTTTTAACCACTGCTCCTGCAGTGAGGCGTCGCCCCCAAGCATCACACAGTTCCATTCCACTGGGAGTGGCGAGATGACCTTACCCAGAATTACTCAGCCTTCAAGACGGAATTCAGGCAAGTGTTTGATTCCCCCGCACGTCGGGAGGTGGCGTCTTCTTCTCTTTTACAGATTACTCAAGGGCGAAGACTGGTGACTGAATATGCCATAGAGTTCCGGACCCTTGCAGCAGAGACCAACTGGGAACAGGAGGCCTACGTCGCCGTATTCTGGCAAGGACTATCAGACAGCATCAAGGATGTACTTGCCCTCCAACCCAGGCCAGGTCTTTTGGAGGATCTCACCACTCTGGCGATTAGAGTGGACCAACGTATTCAGGTACGCCGCACGGAGCGCCAGCGCACTCGCTCGGTAACCTCTTCATCTCTCTCTCTCAGCACTACTACAGTCCCCAGGTCCACTTCACCGCTCCGTCCTTCCTTGGACTCATCCGAACCGATGCAGTTGGGGGTTCAACGGGTTCGCACACCAATATGGCAATTCCGCCACGCCGGGGAATTGTGCTATTATTGCGGACCCGCAAAAACATCTGACCCAAGAATGTCCTCCATCTCTGGAAAACGGGAACACCCAGTGAGTATGAAGGGGCTCTTCGTGGGTGTTATGTCTCCTCGTCCCCTTCACCAAAAAGGATTCCCTAAGAAACTCACTATACCCGTGTGCCTCTCAGGCCGTAAGTTCCGCGTCTCCACAGTAGCCTTCATAGACTCCGGAGCCGGAGGCAATTTCGTGGATCAAGAGTTCGCCAAACACTACCAGATACCGCTCGTGGAGAAAAAGATCCCCATCGCCTTGGTCGGAATTGATGGGCATCCACTCACGCCGGCATTTATCTCATTAGAGACGGTTCCGGTTGTACTTTCCTCTGATAATCACAAGGAAACCCTGACCCTCGACGTAATTCAGGCTCCGGGAACACCCATAACCCTAGGTTTGCCATGGTTACAACTACACAACCCACGGATCAATTGGACATCCACCAACCCCATCACTTGGGAACCAAGGTCAGGCGAACCACAGCGACTCCTAGCGAATACCACCGTTCCTGAGACGAACCTCCCTATGGTTTACCACCAGTTTCTGGACGTATTTTATAAGGTACAATCTGACCTTCTACCTCCACACAGGTCATATGACTGTCCTATTGACCTGATTCCTGGTTACACATTACCTAAGTCCAAGACTTATCCTCTGTCTCTCCCCGAAACTAAGGCTATGGACGAGTACATCCAGGAGAACCTGAAGAAAGGTTTTATTCGTCCATCTACTTCACCAGCTGGAGCAGGGTTCTTCTTCGTAAAGAAGAAGGATGGAACTTTAAGACCTTGTATTGATTATAGAGGGCTTAACCGCATCACCGTAAAGAATCGCTACCCACTCCCCCTTATCACTGAACTTTTTGATAGGTTGCAAGGTGCCAAAGTCTTCTCCAAGCTGGACCTCAGGGGAGCTTATAATCTTGTACGCATACATCAAGGAGACGAATGGAAAACGGCCTTCAACACGCGTAGTGGCCACTACGAATCCCTTGTGATGCCTTTCGGACTGTGTAATGCTCCGGCCGTTTTTCAAGATTTCATTAACAATGTCTTCCGTAAAGTACTCAACGACTTTGTTATAGTCTATCTGGATGATATCCTGATTTTTTCAAAGGATTTACAGGACCACATCTTTCATACATCTTACGTACTCTTTCGCCTTCGTGAACATCGCTTATATACCAAGATGGAGAAATGTACCTTCCATCAGACTTCGACCCAGTTTTTAGGCTACATTATTTCCAGCGATGGTTTCATGATGGATCCGGACAAATTAAAAGCCGTTACTAACTGGCATAGACCCGACTCTCTTAAATCCGTCCAGCGCTTCCTGGGATTTGCGAACGACTACCGCAAGTTTATCTGTTATTTCTCCAGAATTGTTGCACTTATCACAGCCCTTACGAAGAAGGGGGCCGATCCGTCGGTTTGGTCACCAGAGGCCAATACCGCCTTCAACACACTTAAGGAGGCTTTTGTGTCCGCACCGGTTCTCTATCACCCCAACACTGATCTCCCTTTCGTGTTGGAGGTGGACGCCTCTGATTCTGGCGCCGGTGCCATTCTATCCCAGAGACTTTCACCCCAAGAAAAATTGCATCCCTGCGCATTCTTTTCGAAGAAATTTACCTCAGCGGAGAGGAACTACGACGTGGGGAACAGAGAGTTACTGGCTGTTAAAATGGCACTTCAAGAATGGAGTTAACTTAACGTGACTTGTAAACGGCGCTAACACACCCAGGGGCCTATGCAGAGAGCAGCGAATTTTAAAATTGGCGAATTTATTAAAAAGTAGCTTTTTTGGAGAGTTTTAATCTCCATATGCAGAAAAGTGCGAATTCTGCTATGTTTAACATGGATGCGTGTGGCGAGTTTAAATTGGCGAGATGCGCGCTTCAGAAATGTGTTAAAACAAATTCGCGCCTTTTTTTTTCCCTTTGCAATGTCCGCGAGTGGCAGTTTTTTCTGGCGAGTCAAAACGGAGACAATCGCGCCATTTTATTGGCGCGAACAGCCGCTAGATGCCGTTCGCGCCTCTCTGCATACGGATATTTTTTAAACTGGCGAGATTGAGGTTCTCGCCAGCCGCGAGGCGAGTTTTACAAATAGAAAAGAAAAATTGGCGCGTTTTTCGGAACTCGCCATTTTCTGCTGCTTTCTGCGCGATTTTCTCCAAAAAATGGCGAATTTCGAAATAGCGCTGCTCTCTGCATAGGCCCCCCAATATGTGAATAAAAGTGCATATACTTTAAAATAAGTGAAAAGGTGATCTCTAATAAATTTCTCAACCTTCCAGGAATATGTATGAAATCCTTTCAGAGATAGCTTGTCCAGGGTAGGAAGGGAGCGACGATATCAGGGATACACCAAAAAATAAAGAACATATAATAGTGCAATAAATCAAAACAATCTGGATAGCAAGAAAACTTGGCTCTTTAGCAATGCCTACTTACAGCAGGTCAGAATTAAAACAGCATTGTCTACACAACTGGTAGAAGTGGATCAGGATCTTCCGAATCAGCACTGGTTTTCAACAGGGAATATGGTCAGATCAGCTCTCAGACGGGAGATGTTGTAAGGTGGATATCATGCAAAACAAGGGCAGACCATGGTACAGATCGAAATTAAATTTATAGTTGAAAAGCAACAAAAGGCATAAAAATCGTACCCACAATACATTACATTAGACATGTACACGTAATGTTTTACTTGAGGCAAAGGAGTGCCGGACCCGTGTGGTACAGCTATCAGCTACTCTTCTCCATTACTCGCATCAGACCGTGTGGAAGATGGCGTCTGACGTCACATCCGGTACGGCAGTGACGACGTCCGGTCCGGTCGAGGAGCTCTGGAGGCGGGCAGTGAGGGAACACGGCAACTCAGGGAGCCTTCAGTTCAAAGGCAGCTGCAACTGTGACTGGCTCTACGCGTTTCGCTGTCAATGACAGCTTCCTCAAGAAACCGAATAATATTTCGATCTGCCCTTGTTTTGCATGATATCCACCTTACAACATCTCCCGTCTGAGAGCTGATCTGACCATATTCCCTGTTGAAAACCAGTGCTGATTCGGAAGATCCTGATCCACTTCTACCAGTTGTGTAGACAATGCTGTTTTAATTCTGACCTGCTGTAAGTAGGCATTGCTAAAGAGCCAAGTTTTCTTGCTATCCAGATTGTTTTGATTTATTGCACTATTATATGTTCCTTATTTTTTGGTGTATCCCTGATATCGTCGCACCCTTTCTACCCTGGACAAACTTCAAGAATGGAAGCATCTCCTGGAAGGGTCGAGGGAACCGTTCACCATCCTCACAGACCATAAGAATTTATTATATATAGAGAACGCTCGCTGTCTGGGTCCACAGCAAGCCCGCTGGTCTTTGTTCTTTTCCAGATTTAATTTCCAACTGTCATATATTCCTGGGACTAAAAATGTCAAAGCCGATGCTCTCTCAAGACAACATTCTTCCGAAGAGAGACCAGAAGATTCCATGGAGACCATTTTACCTCACGAGAAGATTTTCGCCGCATCTTCCTTCAGAAGCTTTGACAAGATCGTCAAGTCACAAAGGCCCATTCCAAAGAACCTGAAGGTCCCCAGGGGCAAGCTCTTCGTGAGACCTAATTTCATACCCGAGGTTCTGGATTGGGGACATGCCTCGAGAGCAGCTGGTCATCCTGGCTACAAAAAGACTTTGGACCTTATACGTCGCAACTTTTGGTGGCCCAAGATGTCCAAAGACATTTTCGAATATATGCACGCTTGTCCGGTCTGTGCGCAAAACAAGACAATTCATCAAAGGCCTCACGGTCTTCTCCTTCCTCTGCCCATCCCAGAACGTCCATGGTCACACATATCAATGGATTTTATTGTGGAGTTGCCAAGGTCCAAAGGGATGAATACGATTTTAGTGGTGGTGGATCGTTTTTCTAAGATGGCTCACTTTATCCCGCTCAAAGGACTTCCCACCTCACCCACCCTTGCTGATATCTTCACTGATCACATCTTTCGCATTCATGGTATTCCTTCGTCCAACGTGTCTGACAGAGGGTCAGAGTTCGTATCCAGATTTTGGAGAACTTTTACCAAAAGACTAGGGATCTCTTCTTCTTTTTCCTCAGCTTACCATCCTCAGTCCAATGGTCAAACAGAAAGGGTCAATCAGTCCCTGGAAAAATACCTGAGGTGTTTCATTTCCAATTCTCAGGATGATTGGGCACAACTTTTGCCATGGGCCGAATATGCTTTTAACTCCGCTACCAACGAGTCCACCCGAGAGTCGCCATTTTTCATCAATTACGGTTTTCATCCCCCATGTCTTCCCGTCCCCAACATTCCTTCCGGAGTCCCGGCTGTAGACGACCGTGTCACATCTCTGCAATCAGCATGGTCCAAGATTCAGTCTGCTCTTCTTACCGCCTCTCAACGGGCCAAACATCAGGCAGATCGCCACCGCCGTCCAGCACCCAGATACAAGCCAGGGGATATGGTATGGCTGTCCTCAAGAAACATTTATTTGAAGGTACCTTCCCCAAAATTGGCGCCGAGGTTCCTGGGCCCTTTTCTGATAACTGAACAGATTAATCCAGTAGCATTCCGGCTTCAACTTCCTGACAGCATGAAGATACCAAACGTGTTTCACACATCTCTACTCAAGCCATTCGTATCCAGTCATTTCTTCCCCAACCATAACCGTAGGCCTGATCCGGTTATTACCCAGAATAGGGAATAATATGAGGTCCAGTCCCTGCTCGATTCTCGCATATCCAGGGGTCAACTGCAGTTTCTCATGCACTGGAAGGGTTTCGGCCCAGAAGAAAGGTCTTGGGTTCCACTTCGTGATATCCCCGCTCCGGTTCTTCTGAAGACTTTCAGGAAGAAGTTTCCAAACAAACCATTTAAGGACCGTCCTGAGGCCATTCCTGAAGGGGGGGGGGTACTGTAAGGTATCTGGTGTCTAAGCGCCGTCAGCGCGACCATTACTCACCTCCCGTCGGTACTCAGGCGTCCAAGCGTCTGCAGCGCAATTCCCACATACCTCCGTTGTCTGCCACTGGCACTCTGGCTCCTCGCCATCACAGGATTGCACCAACCGAAGAGGTGCCTGTTGAACCGCAGCCTCTGCGTGTGTCCCCAGCTCCACGCTCTATGCACACACGTGCATCTGTCTCTGACCCCATGCGCATACGCGCGTCAGTCACCGAATCCACACACACACGCATCCACCCGCCCCAGACCTTATGTGCATGCATTCCCAGCTTACAGAGCACACGCCTAACAGAGCACTTTTAACCACTGCTCCTGCAGTGAGGCGTCGCCCCTAAGCATCACACAGTTCCATGCAAATCAATGATTACACTCAGCTGGGCTGTAACACCTCCCTCCTATCAGGGAGGACTTCTTACAGTCCTCCAGGCCTGCCCCCTTTTCCCATTGGCCTGCCCAGCCTTATTATGCCTGTGCTTCCCATCACTCGTCGCTCGACATAGTTCTGTATGGAAGCATTTGACTACTCTCTCAGTGACTCCTCAGGTATTGACGCGGATTGGACAACTACCCCCTCTGGCTCTCGACTTCGGCTCTACTTGGACTTCGTGACTTCTGGCATCCCTGTAACACGGCTTATACCTTCGACCATCCGCAACTCTCCAATCCCTGATCTTGGCAACGGCAATAACTACTCCTCCTCTACTATCGGTACCGGCAAGTATTGTCTCCTTACTATACCTGGCCAGGCAACACTAACACCACACTCCGGACGCGCTCCCTTTGCTGCGGGTGCGTGTATCCCTACGTCCCACCTCAGCACAGGGGACGGGTCTGGTCTGCGGGCAGCACCGGCGTAACAGGAAGAGACTGTACTTATCACACATTGTACAGATCACAAATATACAGTAGGTTCATTGAAGGTTATGGGGATAGAATCAGTAGTTACATCTACTCCAGGTTCAGAGAGGGACATAGCATTACTTCAGAGAGAAGCCTTCTGGACGTGCACACTTGATACAGTCACCACTAGGGGACTTAATGACTATTTGTCCCTTAATTGCTTCCTCAATAGTCGCTAATATGTTTTTTGATCTAATGTGAATTTCTCTTCTAAAGTGTGTATTCACTCTTGCTGCTGCTGCTGTTCTTGAACAACCAAAAATCATGAAAGAAATTATCCATATTTTAAATCTTTTTTTAGGGTATAGTGGCACTTTATTGATGTATTCACATTGAATAAACTCTCTCCTCTCTTCATTATTCCACCCAGATCTGATGTTTTATCCACGAGCTAGATTAAGCTCTCTTCCCCCTGGTATCAAAGCCTAACAGAAATGCGGATGCATTGCGCATGTGCGAAAAAACAGCATCACCAGCTAAGGAGATAGAGAAGATCTAAGCCTATCACTGATGACATCACCGAAACCCTTGAAATATCGCGAGACTACGGGACGACGGAGGGACAACATCCAGAGGAGGAGCAGAGGGAGCACGTCAACAAGCCCTTATGCCTGTTCAGGCAGCCGGATCGCACCACGCAGAGGGACATGTTGATGACGTCAACGCGTAGGAACCATCTGATGACGTCAGCGCGACCGGACCGGGGCAAACACCGCATGGAGGATCAAGATGCTGACAATCCTGTGACTTCTGGGGGGTAATTGGTGGTGTTTTAAGTGTTTTCACCTGGATGTTTATGGCTATTTCTACTGGACATTTTTGTAGTCTTTGCAAGCCAGTCACTTGATAAAGTCCCCTAGGAGGGATGAAACATTGTGTTTTGTGCTGAATAAATTTTTCTAAAGAAATCCGAAGTTGCCCTGGATCATTCTACTTTCTCCATTGCTGGATGTTCTAGGCAGATATCCCTGAACCAGGAGCACCGGTCTCAGCAAGTATCTTATTTGTCATTGTGGTGTGCAGCTTTTCTTGTTATATTTATATAGCGCCATTAATGTACATAGCACTTCACAGTAGTAATACACGTGTTAATCAAATAAATAACAGGATATTATTTGTTACAATTATTTTAATAATTAATTTTATTTACAAATCTGTGGAACGGCGATGGTGACCACGTTCAGCCCAGTTATGCCCAAAATTTTATGGGATATTTGGAAAACTGTTTTGTCTAGGCCAATGGTTTTCAAATGGGGTTCCACAGAACCCCGGGTTCCGTCAGCATGTCCACTGGGTTCTTTGAGCTTTTCACTGTTTTTTTATACGGACACATCGCATGTTAATCAGGCGCATGACATCAGGCCGCAGACACCTCAATAAATTGTAGAATGTAGTTGTAGCGGAGATGCATCCACATAAATCTAAGATATTGAGCAGCAGAACTTAAAATTGATCTTTTGTACTGTTAAAATACAATGCATATAAATTATGGGAGAATAAAAAGTCACCTCTTTCAAAAGTTTGTTTGCAGATTTTATATATATACAGTATATATATATATATATATATATACCGTGTTAGCCGAGCTTACTGTAATAATCAAAAACAAATAGTCGATACTGTTCGGTGGCTAAAAGGCTTTTATTTGTGCGAGCTTTCGAGATATACTGATCTCTTCTTTGGGCGATGTTACAATTGATTAAGCCAAAAAAACTCTCTTAGAAACAAGGCAATTGGAATGTTATCTGTGGGTAAAGCCTACACCTCCCCTCTGTGTAGTATGCAATTTATGACTTAGGCTGTGGCCCCGTTGCCTGCGCTGCACGCGCGCCTGCCTCTGCATTCAGCTGCACACTGTTACTGCATTCAGAGTATACGGCTATACAGGACGTTTTGATTATTACATCCAGCGGGTTGCAACAAGCAGCGACTGAACCTGTGATGTCAGCGGTAGCTGGCGAAACTCTGGCACGTTTAATTGGCATTTGCCATCAGTGTGGAGGGACCACGCAACAGCGCTCACACCTCGGGAAGCCCATCAGACCAGGACTGACACCATTTCCAGCAGGAATCGGTTATTGGTAGAGAGGAGATCCTGGACACTTCATCTGACACAGCCCGTGGGATCAGACGCTCAATATGAGATTTTGCTCTAGATACCTGTAGAGGGAGAGGGGGATTGGCCCGGTATTAAAGGGGCTGCACCCCATATGGCCACCCCCTGACCTCATCAGGGAGGCAAGGGGGTAACTGGACTGCGGTCCAGGAATGTGGTTTACACCTTGCTATGTCATGAAAATGTATGTTCCCCTGTTCCCATGTTTCATTATAATGTCAGTGTCTGCACCACACACACTGGGATCCATCCGGGAGGGCAAGGGTTAATAGTTGTATAGTGATTATAGCCCTTTGTTTAATTTTCCCGCCTTTTCAGGCACCATTTTGCAGGGTGCCATAGGCTGCCATTGGAGCTCCATTCATTTCAATGGCGGATCTAGCTGTTTTGGACCTGTTTCCCTCAAAGACCAGCAGATGGTGTCCGAGAGGAGGAGCAGCGGTTTCCCATTGTAGGTCAATGGGCTCATTTACTTCAATGGAGATTCCTCGACGGCGCTTTCCAGGAACGAGTTGGCAGCCGTCCAAACCGCAAAACCGCAAAACGGATACATTGTCTGAAAGAGAGCTTTCATCACGGATTAGTCAAGTTCAACGTCAAGTGGCGTGGGAATCTTGGGTTCTAGGGCACCCAGAAATAAAATTCTTTTTGCGCCTAGTTCCTAGGCCTCCTCTCACTCGACCACCACCAGGTCCCAGAATCCAGGACCCCCGGAAAGGGTCATGCTGGCAGAGCGGGTCGCGCCATAGGTTCCAATGGCGGGGGCAGAAGCTGCACGAGAAAATGGCTAAGTCCGAAACCCTACAAATCATAAGCCCATATCTCCGGTTCTGGAGGGTCCAGAGGGCCATGGTTTGGGGTGCCTGTAGTCACTGCCCCGGCATGGCTGCACGGCGGATTACCATTGAAAGTCTATGGCGGCAGAGTCTGTTGTTTTCAATGGGGATTTAGTGAAAAACTGTGATTTATATTACAGCGGAGAATTTTGTGTTAAAGTATGACATGGTTTAAGTGGTATTTGTGTATCTCCGGTTCTGAAGTTCGCAGCGGGCTGAAACTTGGACCCTATAGTGTCCCAGTTCCGGCATTAATGTCTGGGAAGTTTGGACCCGCTGGACCTAACGGAACTGGATATTTTAATATGTGTGTGTTTTAACTTTAATATTGTATTCCAAAGCGGGGATAAAAACCCGTGAAGATTCCTTCACACAAAGGAATGCAAATGGTCAGGGGGGCGACCCAAAGTCTAAGAACCAAGTACTGATCAAATGACTCCGCCACTCTAACTGTTTACATGAGGGCGGAGAAGCATCAAACTGGAGTGGTTTGTATGTGTTATATCTTACACCTACAAACAATGAAGATCCTGCCAGATACTTCATCTGGTAGACTGTCCGGCGCCCCTGATTTAGATGTGGGACTACTAAAATGAGACCCTCAGAGTCCCAGTACGCATGGGCTAACTAGCTGGGGGGCATGGGTTAAACTGTGTTCCCACGTTAGATTGGATACAGATAATTGTTCACCAATAGTCTGTATTCAATGTTAAGAATAGGGTTACAAAGGTATATAAACTGTTGACAACCCTACAGTCCTAGTTCTTCTGATTACATCTTGAATGTCACCCGATTGCTGGAGAATTGCTATCTGATACTTCTTCATCCCCCAACCCTAAGTAAGTGTTACCTTATTGCCTGTTAATTGTACTATATTGCTGTGTTCACCTATTTAAGGAATAAATATACTTTATTATATCTAAGCCTCGTTCAGTTCAACCCAGATATTTGGTGTATATTATATCTTGTCATAAGTTACCGTGACAAGCATATAATAAACTGGTGGCAGCTGCGGGATTGAACTGAAACTGTATTACAGTGTACTGCGGGACCCTGTAATATAGTGGGAACTCGAGGGGAATTGCGAGTTCCTGGGACTAAAGATATTGAACACAAAGTAGTGCAACAGTTAACACAAGTTGTAACACCACCTCACTGCTGTGACCGTGAACCATGAGCGAGGCTGAAGGCTCATCCAACATCAGGACCCGAGCTCAGCTGAAAGACAAGTGCCGTGAATATGGACTGCCTTATGAGAACAAGGAGGCCGCAGACATGATAGCAGCAATCGGTGACGATGAAGCCCGGCTTGCAGAGCCTCAGGATATGGCTCAGTTTGCCCGTATACAGCCACCCGGAGGTCAGGGAAGGAACCCAGGGGAGGGAACGAGTGCACCTCCCGAGAGCAGTGCAACAGGAGAGGTACTGGTTGCTGCGGCTACCAGTCCGTTCACCCCTGAAATGTTGGCACAGATTACTGCGTGGGGTGACAGAGGGACACCGGAGGAGTGGCTGCAGTTTATCACTATGGCAGTGAACAGACCCGCTTATTGCCCCCCTGTCCAACCCAACAAAGATGAACTCAAACTGGACCAGCACAGTCTCACCAAGTTCGTGGAAGGTACTAATCAGATCGACAGTTTTTTAAAGAACTTTGAAACACAGTGCCGGCGGTACAAAATGCTTCCCCAGCATCGGGTTGCACGTTTGGACCCCTTACTATCCGGCTTGGCTAAGCAGACGATAATGGCGCTTCCAGATGAGTATGCTGATGACTATGAACACCTGAAAGAACTGTTATTGTTTCAGTACGGTTTTACCCCTGAAGCCTACCGGGGTAAATTCCGGCTGGAAGAGAGGCAGCCCCTGGAGTCCTATGTTACCTACGTGACCCGCATGGCTTTGTACGGGATACGTTCGGTGGAGGGCTATGAGGCACGGACTTACCAATGCCTGCTGGACCTCATCTTTCAGGAGCAGCTCATGCAGCAGTGCCCGCCGGCGGTGAGAGCTTGGGTGTACGACAAGAAGCCCAAGACTTACCAGGAGGCGGCGAGGCTTGCAGACGACTATGTGGCCAGCCGAGCCCTGATGCCCGCCAAAGCAGTAGCCAAGGCGGCGGTGGCGGTGGCACTGGCCAAAAAGTCTGCTAATACCCCCCAATGGACTCAGAGGCTGCCTGTGGGCAGCAGTCCACCGAAGGCGGGGGAGCTCCGGAACAAGCGCCGGTGCTACAACTGCAACCGCCCTGGTCACATCAGACCAGATTGCCCGGAACCCCTGCGTTCCGGCGGACCCCATCAGGGGCAACGCACCCCAGCTGCGAAGCCTGTAGCCCGCGTGCGGGTGGCTTCCACCAAAGACTCCGGACCAGTCATGGAAACAACTCCCAGTGAGACGTCCCATGCAATGCCTGTCCCGGTTTCATCGGTGCCTACAGCCAGGAGCAGAGGACATCTCAGCGCGGACCTGCAGCAGACGGACGGCCGGAGCAGACATCTCACCCCGGTCACAGTCGGTGACCGGCAAGCAGTCAGCTTCATGGATTCAGGAGCTGCAGTGACCCTGGTCCGACCTGATATGGTCCGGCCAGAGGAATTGCTCCCTGGCCCTGGGATACAGATCACTGTGGCCGACGGAGAACCACGTTTCCTGCAAGTGGCCAGAATCTTTTTGGATTGGAGGAGGGCCAGGGTGTGCGGGAGGTGGGGGTTTTACCCGGTTTGGATGCTGAAGTTCTTCTTGGCAACAATCTGGGACCAATGACCTGCACCTACGACCGAGTGCCCAAACCCGCTGCAGTGGCGGCGGTTACCTGGAGCCAGACAACGGCAATGCTGGCGGAGCCAGTCACCCAGGCTTTGGGACCAACGTTAGCGGAGGGCGCAGAGGAGCCCGGGGAGGTAAGCCAGGATCAGTTGCAACCACAGACTGACTTACTGCTCCCCCTCACCCTTCCCCATTCTCCGGACAATGACATGACTGGGGGGTGGCCAGAATTAGGAGCCCAGTTTATGGAGGCAGTGAAGGCAGACCCTACCCTGGCCGGCATGAGACTTCGGGCGTCCGAGTCTCAGGCAGGGGAAGGCACTGAGCCCTGCCTATGGCATAAGGGACTCCTGTATAGAGAAGGGAACCCAGGGATAGAGGAGGGATTGACCGGTAAGCGACAGCTAGTAGTGTCCCAGGGGTACCGACAGCAACTGTTATGGGTAGCTCACTCTATTCCGTTAGCGGGACATCAGGGGGTCCACAGAACGCGAGCCCGGTTATTACAGCGTTACTACTGGCCGGGGGCATCTCGAGATGTGGGCACTTTCTGCCGCTCTTGTGATGCCTGCCAGTGAGTGGGTACGGCAGGTGACCGTGTGAAGGCACCCCTGAAACCCCTACCGATAATAGGGGAACCCTTCCAGAAAGTAGCAATGGACCTTGTAGGACCCCTTATGATTCCTAGCAGGTCAGGGAAGCGCTACATCCTCACGGTGGTGGATTTTGCCACCCGGTAACCTGAGGCGGTAGCGCTTGGCACCATAAGTGCCAAGACAGTGGCAGCAGCTTTGCTGAACATTTTTTCTAGGGTAGGTTTCCCTAGTGAGATCCTAACCGATCAGGGGTCGCAGTTCATGAGTGAACTGTTACATTGTCTCTGGGATGCCTGCGGTGTACAGCACCGGCGCACTACCCCTTACCATCCCCAGACAAACGGATTATGTGAAAGGTTTAACGGTACCCTGAAGCAGATGCTTCGGACCTTTATAGAGGCGGAGGGAAAGACTGGGAGATTCATTTACAGCACCTGCTGTTTGCCTACCGAGATGTACCGCAGGAATCTACAGGTTTCTCCCCCTTCGAGCAACTATATGGCCGCAGGGTACGTGGACCTCTGGACCTATTCCGTGAGGGATGCGAAGGGGAGGCTACTGCTACTGATACTTCAGTGATCCAGTATGTAGTAGATCTCCTAGACCAGTTAGAGATGCTCATGGGGGTGACCCAGGACCACCTCAGGGCCGCTCAGACCAAGCAGAAGCAATGGTATGGCCGGAATGCCCGTAGCAGAGAATTCACCCCAGGACAGCAGGTGCTTGTTCTCAAACCCACTTGGGAGAACAAGTTGATGGCTGCCTGGTCGGGACCGTACCCGGTCACCTGAAAGGTGAATGAGTACACCTACGTTGTACAGGTAGAGCCTGAGAGGCATAAGACATATCACGTTAATATGTTGAAGGAATACAGAGCACCGAGTATGGGAGCAGTAATGGCCATTTGTAGCCCACTGCTGGAGGATCTGGCGAGCAATGCTCTGCCTGATCTCCTAGGGGAGGCTAGGCAGGGAAACACTGTGGAGCAGGTGGAGATAGGGGCACAGTTGAGTGCTAGGCAGCAGGAAGAAGCCAGGGACATGCTAGCTAAATTCAGCGTCCTCTTCACTGACATGCCAGGGACCACAAATCTCACAAAACACCCAGTGCACACAGGAGATCTGCAGCCTCTGCATAAGCACGCTTATAGTGTCAGCAGAGGTCAAGACCAGTATGGAGAGGGAGATAGAGGAGATGCTGACCCTAGGGGTAATTACTCCGACCCAGAGTCCTTGGGCAATCCCGGTAGTTCTAGTCCCTAAGAAGGACAAGACCACCCGGTTTTGTGTGGACTACCGCTTGCTCAACGCTGGGACGGTGTTAGATGCCTACCCCATGCCCCGCATAGATGAGTTACTGGATGAACTCGCGGGGGCAAAGTATCTGACCACTATGGATTTGAGCAAAGGCTATTGGTAAATCCCACTGACCCTGGAGGCTAGGGAGAAGTCAGCATTCATCACTCCAAGTGGCCTCTATGAGTTTTTAGTGATGCCATTTGGGATGAAGAATGCCCTGGCTACCTTCCAACGCCTGGTCAATAGGTTTCTGGAAGGGATGCAGAGCTATGCCCGGGCTTACTTAGATGACATTGCTGTCTTTAGTAATTCGTGGGACTCCCACTTAGGACATGTAGCTGCGGTGCTGGATAGGATCAGGGAAGCTGGGCTTACCTTGAAACCCACTAAGTGTACTGCTGCGGCCAAGTTTATTCGAGCATTTGCCCGTTCTTGGCCGCAGCAGTAGCCTGGCGCGCGCCCGAGAGTGACGGGCGCGCGCCGAAGCAGCGGAAGAGCGCCCTCCGATCGGGGCGCTCTCCCTACCGCTGCCGGGTCCGCCGGGTCCCCCGGAACCCCCTGCCGCCGTCCCGCGATCGCGGGACACCAGGGCTCCCTCGGGGAGCCCTGGACGCGCGTGCAGGGGGCGCACGCTCCCGAAGAAGCGTGACCGCGCGTCTATGACGCGCGGCACGCCGAGGGGCGGCCACTAGCAAGCCGGGAAATCTCCCGGCTTGCGGATCTGGCCGCAGTGCGATAAACTGTGTCGCCACTGTATGGTAGGGATGGCAGAGGTCCTGTACTTAGGGCACAGGGTGGGTGGCGGGCACCTCAAACTAGAGCCAGCCAAGGTAGAAGCCATAGTTCAGTGGCCTGTTCCAAAAACCAAGAAACAGGTCATGGCATTTTTGGGCACCGCAGGGTATTATAGGAAGTTTGTCCCACAGTACAGTGCCGTGGCCAAACCCCTGACTGATTTGACTAAGAAGCAATTGCCTGTGCTTATCACCTGGACTCCTGCCTGTGAGACTGCATTCCAGGCACTGAAAACTGCGCTTGCTGGGGCCCCCATACTGGCTGCCCCGGACTATACCAAACACTTCCTTATACAGACTGATGCCTCGGACAATGGCATTGGGGCTGTGTTGAGCCAGGTGGGGGATGATGGCAGAGCACCCTGTGGTGTACCTCAGCCGAAAACTACTCCCCAGGGAGGTGGCCTATGCCACCATTGAGAAAGAGTGCTTGGCCATTGTGTGGCACCCAAAAAGCTCCAGCCCTATGTGTATGGAAGGGCTTTCACGGTCCTCACAGACCACAACCCCCTGAGTTGGCTGCAGAGGGCATCAGGGGAGAATGCTAAGTTGCTAAGGTGGAGCTTGGCCTTGCAAGAATTTGAGTTTACTATTCAGCACAAAAAGGGTAGTGAAAACAGCAATGCTTATGGACTTTCACGTCAGGGCTATCCCTCTGAGACTGAGTTCATTAATGGTGCCAGCAGTGCCCCACTCCCCATTAGGGCTAGTGGGCCACAGGTCACCCATTAAGAAGGGGAGGTGTAGAGGGAGAGGGGGATTAGTCCGGTATTAAAGGGGCTGCACCCCATATGGCCACCCCCTGACCTCACCAGGGAGGCAAGGGGGTAACAGGACTGCGGTCAAGGAATGTGGTTTACACCTTGCTATGTCATGAAAATGTATGTTCTCCTGTTCCCATGTTTCATTATAATGTCAGTGTCTGCACCACACACACACTGGGATCCATCCGGGAGGGCAAGGGTTAATAGTTGTATAGTGATTATAGCCCTTTGTTTAATTTTCCCGCCTTTTCAGGCACCATTTTGCAGGGTCCCATAGGCCGCCATTGGAGCTCCATTCATTTCAATGGCGGATATAGCTGTTTTGGACCTGTTTCCCTCAAAGACCAGCAGATGCGTCCGAGAGGAGCAGCGGCGGTTTCCCATTGTAAGTCAATGGGCTCATTGACTTCAATGGAGATTCCTCGACGGCGCTTTCCAGGAACGAGTTGGCAGCCGTCCAAACCGCAAAACCGCAAAGCGGATACATTGTCTGAAAGAGAGCTTTCATCACTGATTAGTCAAGTTCAACGTCAAGTGGCGTGGGAATCTTGGGTTCTAGGGCACCCAGGAATAAAAGTCTTTTTGCCCCTAGTTCCTAGGCCTCCCCTCACTCGACCACCACCGAGTCCCAGAATCCAGGACCACCGGAAAGGGTCGTGCTGGCAGAGCGGGTCGCGCCATAGGTTCCAATGGCGGCGGCAGAAGCAGCACGAGAAAACGGCTAAGTCCGAAACCCTACAAATCATAAGCCCATAACTCCGGTTCTGGAGGGTCCAGAGGGCCATGGTTTGGGGTGCCTGTAGTCACTGCCCCGGCATGGCTGCAAAACCATTCCTGACCCTCTCTGACCAACCCGACGGAGTATGGACCACAATAAAGGTTCGGGAGTTTTTCCAATAGACTTCAATGGCGGCCGGTTCCCATTGACCGGCTATGGCGGAGAAACCCCATAGGCTTCAACGGCGGCGATGCCCCGCTGAAAGTCTATGGCGGCAGACTCCCATAGCCGCCAGTGGCGGCGGATTACCATTGAAAGTCTATGGCGGCGGAGCCTGTTGTTTTCAATGGGGATTTAGTGAAAAACTGTGATTTATGTTACAGCGGAGAATTTTGTGTTAAAGTATGACACGGTTTAAGTGGTATTTGTGTATCTCTGGTTCTGAAGTTCGCAGCGGGCTGAAACTTGGACCCTATAGTGTCCCAGTTGCGGCATTAAGGTCTGGGAAGTTTGGACCCGCTGGACCTAACGGAACCGGATATTTTAATATGTGTGTGTTTTAACTTTAATATTGTATTCCAAAGCGGGGATAAAAACCCGCGAAGATTCCTTCTCACAAAGGAATGCAAATGGTCAGGGGGCGACCCAAAGTCTAGGAACCAAGTACTGATCAAAAGACTCCGCCACTCTAACTGTTTACATGAGGGCGGAGAAGCATCAAACTGGAGTGGTTTGTAAGTGTTATATCTTACACCTACAAACAGGTTCACGTGTTTTTTCAATTTTTTTGTTATCACTAAGATAAGTGCCTAAACTCCCTACCCTAAGCCCTCACGCTAAAACCCGCTACCCTAACCGCTAAACCCCTTAAATTAACCCTCTACCGTAAGTGCTTAAACCCCTTAAATGAACCCCCTACCCTAAGCACTAAAAGCCCTTAAATTACCCCCTAAGCTACCCACTAAAACCCTTTAAATTAATCCCCTACTCTAAAAATTAAATAAAACTAACCTTAGACAAGGCCGGCGGCAGGGATACAAGCAATGGAACAGCTGCGGCGTGAGTCACGGCAAAGCGCCGGTGGCTATTTGTGTGTGGCGAAGTTGCCATGACCAAATGTCCCATTCCGCTGTGCGATGCGCTTTCTGACCAGTGGGTTTAGGGAGGATTTGTTCCTATAAAGTACACCAGGTTTGGCGTAAGTTTTGGATGTCAGGGTATCAATGTACAACACAAACGTTAAATGGAAGTCAAACCATATGCCCAGATATTTACAACTAGTGACAGGGGCTAGGATGGTATTAGAGTTGGTTCTGATCTGTTGTTCTGTCATTGGTAGCTTTATAAATGTAGCCTTTGTCCCAAATACCAGTGTTACAGTCTTCTCACTGTTTAAAAAGTTTGTTCTCGGAAATCCAGTTTTCAAGTCTTGAGAACTCAGATTGAAGTATGTTGCAAAGGTCAGAGAGGCTAGTGTATGCATATAAGATTGTGTCATCTGCATACATGTATATTGAAGCTCCCTTACAAGCTGTAGGAAGATCATTAATGAAAACTGAGAAGAGTAGGAGCCCAAGAATACAGTCTTGCGAGACCCCACAGTTGACATCCCAGGGGTTGAAGTTAAAGCCTGAGATAGACACATACAGTATTGGAATCTACCCGATAGGTAGGAGTAAAACCAGTTTAAAGTGTGTTCCCCTATTCCAGAGCACTGAAGCATGTAAGATAACATAATAAACCGTATCAAAAGCCTTTGCAAAATATAGGAATAGTGCACCAGTAAGTTGTCCCAGTTCCATTCCACACTGGATCTCATTTCAAACTGTTAAGAGGGTAGTTACTGTGGAGGGTTTTGGGTGAAAGACAGATTGGAGTTGGCTAAGGAAGTCTTGATATAGTAATCATTTAATTGGGACTGGACACATTTTCCCATGACTTTGGATAGTATTTGGAGAAAAGAGATTGGCCTGTAGTTGGAGACAGTGCTTTTGTCCCCACTTTTGAAGATTGGGACAACTCTGGCAGTTTTCCAGATCTTAGGGATATGGCCTGCAGATAAAATAGTTGATAAGGGAGACAAGCGGTATGGCAATGGCTGGGGCACAGAGTCGTAGGAACTTTGATTGCAGTAGGTTAGGTCCACATTGACTTTTTACTTTTAATGTGAGGAGTGTTTCTGTAATCTCCTCTTTAGTTAATGGGTCATTGAAAATGGTAAGCACTGATGGAAGGGTGTGGCACTATAAATAATAAAAATAAAGAATTGTTCTCATTTATCTACCTAAATTGCCGTTTGGGCCTTTTTCGGGTGAAAATCAAATGACCCCTTCAGCAGATATAGAAATACCCCCTTAGTATTAATGTAGGGTTTTAGGCGTCACAATAAGTATAAAGTAATTCATTTCCGATTATGTTCAAATGTGGTATAGCAGGATTCTATTTGCAGGAATCACCCACAACTCAAGTGAAAACTACAGCAGAGATTTCAACTTCCAAAGACTGAAATCAGTGAGATTTGGGGTTCTGTACCAAACACATTACATTGCAATAGAAAAGTGCTAATCTTGATCTGAAAGGCTCCATTAAAGTCTATGACATTGTCTGCTCTATGCTAAAAATCAATGAGGATGACAAGAAATCAGTGAGAGGTGACATGTATTTGTTACAATATTCACAAATGTGTAAATGTACTAATTCATATGTTTGTTCGTCTCTTTATTTCCCGTGTTTTGTTTTGATGATGGCAATAATCAAATCATTCAAATATAACATAGCACTCACACTGCGTTTGCCATCGTCACCAACTTGGTGCCTGCAGACAGCCAACACCAACTAAAAAAAAATGTGATGTTTTTGCCACAACAAATATGGCCGCCAAATTCAGCCGTCGCAGATATGACGTCTCCCGGAAGCGACCGCAATGCAAAGGCGGAAGTGTCTGCTCAGTGTGTCCCTGAAACCCTTCTCCACAGCAACAATAACACCGGGTGGAGGTGGCAGGTGAGGGGTCAGTGTAGGATACGAATAGTCCATTACAGGAGTGAGGGGGAAACAAGATGTATTTGTGGAGAAAGGGAATAGCGTAAGCGGAGACTGGACTCTGGGGATCAAAGCCTGGGGTGAGAGCTGAGGTCCGGGGGCAGAGAGACCAGCACTGACTCTGCTCATGTGATAACAAAACACCTGCACCTTCGCCTTGTAATAACAGATCATTATAATGGGATGCCTTCACCATAACTTGACGTTATTAATAGAAGTGCTGCCTCACTAATAAGGCCTTTCAACCCGCCTCACAAGTGTCAGCTGCTGGGAACATAACATGGTAATCGCTGTGTGAAAAGTCATGTCCACGAGTGATAGTTCGTATTGTCTGTGCATTGTCCTAGAAAGTCGTGCAATTTCTTCCAAAAAGTAGCAGAGGCTGAAATCCTTTTATAGTACATCATTTGTAATTTGTATGCATCAACAGATCTGTGTGAAAGAGACAACTGCAATCTAGTGAAAGGGTTAAAAAGAGACTGGTTTGTCACTAAGTTGTCAGAAACCGCAGCAGGTAAAACAGAAATGTGCCAAAAGGAAAGTGCATGTTCTTGTCTCATTTATTTAGTGAGCTTTGAGTGAATTGTGTTTTCAGATACCTGTATAAAAGGGTGGAATTAATTTATTGATAAACCAGTAATAATTTCATGTTTCCCATTTTATTTTGTTTTTCCTTAAATGTAGTCCCCCCCCCCTTATAGGACCATCTGATCTGAATTGATCTGAATTGTTTCAGTTTTATCCAGTACATCAGTGTAGCAGAGTTAAGAGAATATGTTGTACAATGGGAAGTTTGGGATATATTTATCAAATGAAGAGATTCCTCTTGAAATAAACTTGTTTTTTTTATGTAATCTGATGCAATAAATCTGCACTGGTTTGCCGCAGTTTTGCAGTGAAAGGACTGTAGTTAATAGCTCTCATTGTGTGCTAATGCTCTTGTATCGCTAGTGTTACTATGTAGCGTTTTGTTTCATTTCACTGTATTTTTTTATTTTTTTTTCATACTCCTGTTCTATAGTTGAAAGAGCTGAGCAAAGGATTTCACACCTTGACCATGGGGCCTCGACGGAAATCAGTAAAGCCGTGCAGAACATTTATGGAAAGTGTAGAGAACTGTAAAGCCAATGACCCTAAAGATTACATGAACCAGCTGTCCCATGAAGTACTATGTCATATTTTTAAGTAAGAATTTGTCACTGTTATTTTCAGTTTCTAAACAATGAAGGTGAAAAGTGTTAACATTATTTGGTTCACGATGAAAGAACAAGGAAGCGTTTTTACTTATTTACCCATCCTTGTCATGCGGTTATCTGCACCATAGGGGTATACATTTAGAATACTTTTTGAGTATTCAATAAAATACATTACATCCAGTTGCCTAATCCCTTGTTCTCTATTCATAGTTTCTCTTTATATAGAGATAAATTAAACCCAATTTTCATCCACATACAGTACTTGGCTAACCTTAAGAACTAAAAATTCAATTTTTAGAATTTTAGCCGCAAACAATCAGATCAGCATGTTATATCACATAAATTAACAAGTAGAGGATTCGTTATCATACTCTCTAATAAAACATTTAAGTGTTAAGTGAAAACAAGTGTTAATGTGGTAGTATTAGAAAGTAGACTAAATACACAGGTTTATATCTTATCAAATATATTACTTAGAAGAATGTGTGTATTTTACATTTTAGTATTCAATATTTGTATTCTGTTATGTGGAGGTTGCATGTTATTTTATTATTTTAGTGACACACTGATAATGTATTCTATGTATTCACACTTTTTTTATTACTGAATGCAGCATTTGTAAATTCATTTCGATCAGTGGTATATTTGACACTTCATTTTTTAAAGTTTTTATCTGAACATATCTACTCCAGTCTGACTCTGCTCTGAACTATATTAATAGCAGGAGTATTTTCAGTCATACCAATGTCGTTTCATTTACATGTTTGCGATTCCATCAATGTAATTAAGGGGTGATGTACTTCCAGTATCACTTGCTAGCTTCTTTTGTTTGGAGACACCTTGATATTTTTGATTCTATGCTATAGTATATTTATTTTTTGGGGGGGTGGGGGGTTTGTAGAAGTTATGAATATGTTTATACTGGAATGTGTGTGATATACACTATACATGCGCGCGCACACCGCATATATGTGGCAGCAGACTTTCTTGGCTCCTAATGAACCACTACCATCATTAATATGGTATGGGACGTTTCTATTTGAACAGTCAGGCTAAATTTAAAAAAAATCTCCTGTGTAAAACTGACATACAGTAATCGCAAATTACAAGAAACTTTATGTATATTGCATGTGCAAGTGATTTCCAATGTACTTTGGTTTAGGAACCTTTAACCAGTATCTGAAGATAAACTAACAGGTCTCATTTGTGTTTATAATGCAGGTACCTCCCCCTGCAGGACATCATGTGCATGGAATGCCTCTCCCGTAAGTTGAAGGAAGCCGTGATACTGTACCTGCGTGTTGTGAAGGTGGTTGATCTCTGTGCAGGACGTTGGTGGGAGTACATGCCCACAGGTGAGTGTCATTCAACTGAAAAGATCAGATGGAACTAAGATTGTGTGACGAGATAAGTAGAAAAATGGTACTGGAGATTCTATATACTGGGTTGCAATGTAGGTAGAGGTCGCTAGAAGGATATGACCAGATCATGTTCTGCTAATAAAGTTCACACTGATCTGTTTGAAAGGGAATGTTAGTTAAGAATCATACATAAGATGTGAAATGTACACATTTGGAAAGCCATCATATTCCGGGTAATAACCGATCAGGTGTAACTACGGTGTAGAAGATTACTTCTATCTAAATGTTTATGCTTGTTGATTATATAACATAAATCGCTAAGTGGTACTCAGAAAATGTAAATACTGTATATATGCACAATCAAAATGGACCTTCGGGTGATAAATCAGATGTTGAATCTTAAAATCTAGAGTCTTGTCCTACTTGTTTCTTACAGCATGCATTGAACATTTTTGGCTTCCAAATTACTTCAAGCCGTAGTCCCGTCCTGCGTTTTCTGTCTTTATTTTTTATTTTTTGTCCACCTGAACTGAGTAACTCATACATGGTCCCCTGACGTGTAGGAACCCCTTTATTTCCGAGTGATCAGCCAACTGTCCACCAGGCAAGCTTGTAGAATTAAAACTAATTTTGGTCCAGGGCTCGCTCTGGGGGGCAATATAAGATTTCTGTGGGTGACACCATGGCCATATCTGTAGTGTGGTTGTTTTTTTTTTTTTCTCTCAAAAACCAGCACAATAAGCTGCAAATATCGCTGGAACTCTCTGGTTCAAGTAAGTTAAAAACGGGGAATTGCTGCTTACTTGTGTTAACAAGTTTATAGTCCCTTTTTAAAGTGTCATTGGTTTATCCCTTGCACTAGAACACACCGTGCTCACACACTGCCCTTATCCTAGACTCTCACCATGCTTTGTGTTGGAAAACATGCCCCTCTGACAGTTTATGCATGTAGTTGATCACAGCTTCTTGCACTCCGACTTCTTACCCTAGGTTTCACAGATTCTAGTTGCCTAAAGTTGCTGAAGAAGATGCCGGACATCGAGCAGCTGTATGGACTTCATCCAAGGTATTTAGAGAGGCGCAGAGTTCGGGGCCATGAAGCCTTCAGTATTCCTGGTGTTTTAGAAGCGTTGCAGTCCTGCCCAAACCTCCTGGTGAGTGCCTTTTAATCAGACATGGTGTTGCATTCGGTTCCCATTGTGATGTCTTCTGTTAAAGTTCTTTTCACAGATTTTAGTAGGCAAAATAAAATAAAAATCCAGGTATTACCTATTCACACATTTTTTTTTTGTTTGTCGTCCTCATCCTTCAGTATTTTGAATGCCATCCATATATATATCTCAAATTGAAATATAATATGCAGTCCTCAATTTAAAAAAAAAAGAAAGAAATTCGGCCCCTGCTTTGCAACGTACGTGTACTTACTGGTTTATTCCTGTATGTGGGGTTTGATCCTGATGCTTTATATGTGAGCAAAACTTTGATAATGATAACTTTAAGGTTGCAGTTGTTTTCCTAATTTATATTCTCAAAATGCCTGCAATTTCCCCTTAGTGTTTATCCAAGTGCAAATTCTATTTCCAGAAGGGTGTCTGGTGCGTGAAGAGTGAGATGAATGGCCATCTGCTGGTGCATTTTGTGATATGCATTAGGAAGGAACTATCACTGATAAAGAACAGAAGTTTTGTTGACAGCATTTGTGAAGAAATTGAAATCCTATTTGTGTTGGATTTTCATAAACGGCGGAAAAAAATTTGAGACCACCTTTGTTTTCCTTGTGATTTAAAAAAAAAAATCTATTCCATGGTCTTAAAGGAGCAAACGTGTTTGTTTTTTTTTGTTTGTTTTTTTTATACTAGGTTGGAAGCAGGGCGTTTCCTAAGCTGATCCATGTTATTTTCAATTCTGGGGACCCCCTGCTTCCGGATACTTACCTCCTGTTGGGGGCGCCGGTAGCAGTTCTGCAGGTTTAAAGCTCCTGGTTACGTGGGCCAATAGGAAGCCGCAAGAAATGACGCCACAGCTGTCTATTGGTCCGCGTGACATTTAAGCCACCATTATGTTTAGAGACACACAGCCCAGCTGGAGCTACTACCGGCACAACCTATGGAGGTAAGTATCTCGGGAAGCAGGGGGGTCTCTGGAGCTGAAATTAACGTGACACGGCCCGAGGAAACCCTGCTTCAAACCTATTTCAAAAAGAAAAACCAAGTCTAGCGAGCTTGCTGCTTTAATATCTTGATTGGGGAACCATCATTTTGTTTTCTTTTTCCTGTCAGTAGCTGGCAATCTAATAGCCACAATACCGATTTGTGAAATTATACTGTTTCACGCAGGGTGTGGAGACCTCCCATTTGGAACTTGTGGAAGCCATCTGGACATACATGCCACAGGTTCATATCTTGGGAAAGTTTCGCAATCGTAATGGGGCCTTCCCCATCCCCCCAGAAAATAAACTGAAAATTCCTATTGGAGCCAAAATCCAAACCTTGCACTTAGTGGGTAAGCAATTGTTGGCTGGAAGAATAAAGAAAAAATGTTAACTTTTTCTAGCACAAACTGTGACTCCCTTTTTGTTTCCTCCCTTTGTCTCCTTTCAACATGTGTGAAGGTGTGAATGTTCCAGAAATTCCCTGCATCCCAATGCTGCGTCATCTTTATTTGAAGTGGGTGCGCCTGACCAAACCTCAGCCCTTCAAGGACTTCCTGTGCATCAGCCTGCGCACCTTCGTGATGAGGAACTGTGCAGGTTAGAATGAGGCTCGTTATGAGGACCACGCCTTTTTCTGTGGGCACAAAGGCAGGGTGCTCTTGAGTCTAGTTTCGGGCTCTCCGTGACTGCAGAGTTAAAACTTAAACTGTTTAGTTTCAGTTTTTTACATCACACGGGGCAGCGTCACTTTATAAATCATGTGATTAGTATATATGTAACACCCCTATCCCCCCCCCCCCCGACATGGATAGGTTGCACATGTAAAAATTGAGGTGAACACAGTCTCTGTGACTTTAAACAGGATTTAGACCTGTTCAAAGGGGTGTAGTAGCTCAGCGGTTACATTATACATCTCGGGGCGATGATGAATTTGTGCCAGCTTGTGTAAAGGAGTTAATAAACAGAAGATGGCACCAGGAACTTTGTAACTTGCCTTTATTCAGAACAGCAGCATAGTCTAATAATATCAGGACTGTTTTTCAGCATCACAAAACATATCCACAATCTCTTGCATGGAGAGTAAGTTCATATTTGATCCCTACTTAAATCTTGGTGGTGGGACCTAGTGTAGATCCACCCCAGCTCCCTACTTAACCCTGCGAATGAACTGCTTCCTACAGCAATGCAGATGTCAATAGCACCTCTTTGGGGCCCTAAACATTAGGATATTGTCCCTGCTGCAAAACAATAAAAGGTGTTTGGCTGCTTTACCTGTCCCACAGTCTAGGACAGCCTGGAGACCTCCCTGATGGTAATTCAGAGTCTGGGGTCTGAAGGTCTGGTGATCCCTGAAGGTCTGAGTATAACAAGGGTGGGTCCCCCTCCTTTTATACTAAGGCCGTGATCAACACTCTGCCCCAGTATCTGGACAGAAAAACTGTTGCCACTTGGTCACACCACTAGGCATGTGACCCTCTAGTAAATTCTAGAGAAGCACAAGGCCAGACATGTGCCTGGGCAGTGCAACATATAGAAACATAAGGACTAAGCATGTCAAGCCTTGTGAGGGCTTAACCCCAGCATTGCCTGCAGGTACCAGGGCAATAAGTTTATTACTTCAGAACGATATAGGCTAACACCTATAGATAACAAGGTTCATTAACACTGCCTCAGTTAGCCTACAATTTAGTGACCGTGAAATGGTGTGGCTTCCCTCTAGCATTGTTTGTTGATGCAGGAGTCTAAATCTATCCTATCTATCTATCCTATCTATCCTATCTATCCTATCTATCCTATCTATCCTATCTATCCTATCTATCCTATCTATCCTATTATATTTCTCAAACCGTTGTACGCCAACTTCAGGCTCCTCCCCCCTCGCTCTCAACCGGCTCCCGGACGGAGGGGAAGCGCGGCACGGCCCTCTTAACCCAGCCGTCAACGCTCACTTACCTCCCCGGCGCTCCCTTACCTCCCCAGTGCTACCTCCCCGGCCGCTGGGGGGCCAAGCAGCCTCCTCGGATCTGCGCCAGTCCCACTCTCAACCACCTCTCACTCCCGTCGTGTGTGTGTGTGTGTGTGTGTGTGTGTGTGTGTGTGTGTGTGTGTGTGTGTGTGTGTGTGTGTGTGTGTGTAGAGGGACATTTTACTCCTGCCAACAATTTGTGCCTCACTTTCACCCCTACCCCTGCCCTTCACCCCCCCTACCCCTGCCCTTCACCCCCCCTACCCCTGCCCTTCACCCCCCCCTACCCCTGCCCTTCACCCCCCCTACCCCTGCCCTTCACCCCCCCTACCCCTGCCCTTCACCCCCCCACCCCCTGCCCTTCACTCCCCACGCCCTACCCCTGCCCTTCACCCCCCACCCACTACCCTTCACCACCTACCCCTGCCCTTCACCCCCCACCCATACCCTTCACCACCTACCCCTGCCCTTCACCCCCCACCCCCTGCCCTTCGCCCCCTGCCCTTCGCCCCCCACCACCTGCCCTCCCCTTGCCCTTCGTCCCCCTCCCCCTGCCCTTCGTCCCCCTGCCCTTCGTCCCCCTGCCCTTCGTCCCCCTCCCCCTGCCCTTCGTCCCCCTCCCCCTGCCCTTCGTCCCCCTCCCCCTGCCCTTCGTCCCCCTCCCCCTGCCCTTCTCCCCCCACGCCCTTCGCCCCCCACCCCCTCCCCGTCCTTCACCCCCTTTTCCCCCCTCCCTTCACGCACCCCCCCTTCCCACCTCGCCCTTCACGCACCCCGCCCCTGCAATCCCGGGCAACGCCGGGTATATCAGCTAGTTATTAATAAAGGTAAGAACATTGATGTTAAAGTGCTGTGCAAATACATATAACTAATCAATATAACTACAATTCTAATTGGGTCTCTTTATCTGTAAAGCAAAGGTTAAGTTGGCCAGCCACGGTTTGAGCTGACATTCTGCAAATCCCAAAAACATAAGAAAGTGAGCTCAAATATGGATGCAGATTGCATCATTTTTTTTGTCGTCTGTTCTGATGGGTTTTCTCTCCCCTGCTTTCGTCCAGGTCCCACAAACTCGTTGAAGTATGTGCCGCTGGTGACTGGCCTTGCCTCTGCTCGCAACCTTGAGCATTTAGAGCTTGTCAGAGTCCCTTTTCTGGGGGGACTTATTCAGCATGTGGTGGAGGACAGCTGGCGCTCTGGTATGTTAAAGCTTAAATGGTAAAGGAGTAAGAGGGAGGCACTACTGACTGTGGGTTAAAGCGCAAACTTTTGCTGCTGCGCCCCCCTGCCTTCCTTGCCACGGTTCTCGCGTCCGTCCCTCCACCTTGTATCCGCGTCAAATGGCGCTGTGGAGTCATTTGACGTGTGTGACGTCACATGGCCCCGCGGCGTCATTTGACGCCACGTTGGCATGGCGATGCGTCACACAGCCAGCTGAATTCCGGTAAGCGGAGTGTTGCAGGGGCCTCACGCGATCCCCCGGCGTTTAATTTAAATGCCTTGGGAAGAGCACAGGGCCTCTGCAACCATCCGCACTCCCCCAGAAATCTCCCGCTCCCCCAGGTTTGCGCACCTCTGGGTTAAGCCAAGATGAATTAAATCTGTTCATAAGTGTATCTGGCTAATGTTTTTTCCACTATGCATCAGACCAATATAGTGCGCAGTTTTGCATACTTTTTTTAATTTCATAATTTTTTTTATATAGCGCTGACAGTTTGTATAGAATCGTACATAGAATTTAGCAGGTACAATAAATCCCTAAAACACAGATAAACAAAGCACATGAGGCTTCATAGTGTACAGTAGTTATTATTTAATAAATGAAAGAAGAAAATAGTGTGTACTGTATATACACTCACTAACATATCGAAAAATAATCGCTCATCAAAGGTGTATGGAGCTATAGTGGAAATCTGGGGCCAGTCAGTGCTGTTCTTAACCTGCAATGACTACCTGAACTAAAAAGCTTCAAGTCTAATTATTGGCATCTGAGGCACAGTAAAATAAGGTGATTTGTTAAAGTTCACAAGCAGAGCTGACACTGATTTTAAACCAGATCACCATTTTCAAAGGCACGTTGCTTATCATTGCTCTTTGAACCTGGGTGTTTATCATTTTTTGATTGTTTTTATTTTCTTCTGCATCCATCCATGACAGCCATTATGTTGGAGGGTAACTCCTGCCTGCTGGGGGTATGACAAGAACTCTTGACACATGTTTATAAATGGAGATGTCTCTTCAAGTCTTTTATTTTCTTTTTGTTCTTCCTAAGCTGTATGGTAGAGCTACTTTTTTATATGGAGCATTTGTTTTGTTAAGGTTTATTCATTTGTGTACGGACCTCCCTTCCAGGACCATGAAAGTTTTTGATGTCCCCTGAGGCTTTGCATCTTCTCCCTAGCCAGGTGGAAGCAGAAGGGAGGTTAGCCTTCCCCTGCTGGGGTCTACTCTCTGCCACATTCATGCTGCTTATCTGGTTCAGTGGTCACATTCAAGAAAAAAAAGACAAATGTGACTGTGCAGTTGTGCATACAAATCTCAATACTTTATTCTCAATTGGTCTTTAAAATCAGCTGAAAATTGGAATTAAATCGTATGTACATTTCAGAAACACAGAGAAAGTGAACCCAGTAGCCACAGCAAGTGCTGCAGCATAGTGCTCTCTCAAGGCAGAGGGTGTCCATTAAAATTCAAGCGTTTATATACACACCGCTATAAAGTTTATATGTAAACTGTATACGTTTGTAAAAGAGCAAATATTATAGTAAGTTTTCATTTCTAATACACAATCTATAATCATATGTATTTCCATGACAATGTTGGTGCGATATTGATCAATTACAACAGTAACCATCACAAAAATAACAACTTAAAGCATTAGGTCATTAAAGTAACATGGTCCTAAAGCAGATCATTTCTGAATCCTCCAGCTCTCTCTGTAATAGGCGTCCTCCCCTATCGCCTCCCCTACTATCAGCAGGGATCATTTCTAAACCCATAAATATTAAGGCTTCTACATCTCCATTATGAATAATATTAAAGTGTAACTAGTCACAATGATGCCTCATTATTTTTTTGTTTTTTTTATAGTTCTACAAAGATCATCTATTTGATTTCTCAGAGGTCCAATAGTTTTCCACACAATTGAAATTACAGGGACATTTTAATAAGTAAGCTGCAAAATATGTTCTGTAGTTGATAGTTATTAATCTTATAACCCCTAAATGAGAGAGGGTGTTTTTAATAATTCTATTACATAAATACCGGTTTACAACATAACCAGGAGTTTTTTTTTTTTTTTATGTGATATTTAATTCACTCCTGACAACTTTATCCTTAATATTTGAACACTGTTGAAATATTATCCGTGGTAACTCCTTCCAGTAAGTTGACAACAATGGATCATTTGGTAAGATAGTCCAATTTGATTATATTGCTTAATTTCCTTTGCCTTTCGGGAATTTATCAAAGACAAATGTGTATGTTCCATCAGATTCTCTGATTTCGGTTGTAGCAGAGTTTGTATACAGTATTCATTTTTGATGCATTACATAAAGCTCCATCTAAAAGAAGTGTTTGCTATGAGCTCCTAATGGAGATGTAGAAGCCTTAAGCTTTATGGGTTTAGAAAGGATCCCTGCTGATAGCGTGGGCAGTGATAGGGAAGGCCGCCTATTACAGAGAGTGGCTGTATTCAGAAATGATCTGCTTTAATTACATGAATGCTTTAAGTTGCTTTTTTGTGATGTTCAATGTTGTAATTGATCAATATCTCACAAACATCATGGAAATATATAATATCATAGATTGTGTATTGAGAATTAATTCTTTAATATTTGCTGTTTTCCATGTTCGTACGGTTTATATATTGTTACATTATTGTTTTTAATTATACATGTGTGTGTGTGTGTCTGTCTGTCTGTCTGTCTGTCTGTTTCACACGCACACATACACATACTTTAACCCAGGGGTGCGCAAACTTTTCCATGTGCGCACCCCTGCCTGCTCTCCCCTGCGCCAAATGATGTGTGGGGTCATGTGATGTCACGTCGACATGGTAACATGACGTCACGTGACCCCACAACATCATTTGAAAAGAAAGATTTGATATATTAGATTTGAAAATAAAGTATTGAGATTTTTATGCATATTAGTGCACCATCGCTTTCTCTCTTTTTCTTGAATACGATTACTTGCAAAATCAGGAATGGATTGCACCCATTCTTTGGATAGGCATAGCGAAATGGAAGATGTTAAGAGATGGATAGTCTCCTGTGACAACATGTTGATGCCCGAGGAGCCTTCCTGCTATGTTGATATGTGAATGGATGTATGAACATGCAGAATAACCAAACCAGAGTGGTGTTACTGTATACTAGTTTTGTATCTGGGTCAGTGTTTGGTGACACGCTATAGTTTCTTGGAGCAGCACTATTAGTAGCACTAGCCAAGGGAAGTACACCCATCCCTAGTTTTGAAGTGTTTACCTCAGGGTGAATGAACCGCAGCACCACATCCCGTTTTACGGCGCAACTCACTGGAGCAGCGTGTTCCGGTAGCAGCCTTCCATGCGTCTTGGCAGAAAGCTTGTTTCAGCACGCTGTCAGTTTTTTTTGCCTGGCCACTCTGTCACTCTCTGTCGGGAAGTCAGCAACGCCGCCGATGCTAAAACATGGAAGTGTTTTCATGTGCCTATTAGAGCAGGACCCCAGGAGGTGCTTGGAGAAACCTTTTTCTGTCCTTTCTCCTCGATCAGTCTTTGTCTAACCTCTCGAACTACTGCTACTCATTGAACTACAATAAGGCTGATTTGAAGCATTGCCAAGAAAACAACAATGGTGTTAGAGAATGTTTCATCCTTGAGATATATCCTGTAGGTGGAGGCATGGCCATCCCTTTTTATTACGAAAACAAAATGGATCAATTCGTTCCACCCTAACAGCGGTGGCCGTCGGATGTATTTTTAAGGATTTGGGCAACAATTTTCCAAGAAGGAATATAACCTGCAAACCCTAGACCGCGTATAAAAATTATTTTTCTAATATGAAGGATACCTTGGATTTCATGTCATGCTTCCACAGACATCATTTGATTATTAGCAAGATGATCTGCTGAATCAATATCTGCCAGAAGTGCTCTGTAGATAAGATCTTGTGCAGCCGCTGCTTCCTTCAGAAGTAAGCTTGTTTCATTACCATGTTCAGGCTCCTTTTTTGTTTTTTATCTCGGGGTGGGGGAGGGGGGTGTAGTACATGTTGCATCAGATTTTTTTTTCAACGATTTTAGGCGGGAAGGGTAACTGTTTACCCCATGAGACCTAAATCCTCTACATTTTCAAAACCACCTCATGAAACCTTTCAGAAGACCAGAGCCTACAGACTATGGAAACCATCTTTTAGATCCTGAAATGGCCAGCCAAAGCAACCACAATTCGGCGTGTTGCAGAGGCCAGATCAGAAAGCAGAATTCCTAAGAGTCAAAGTATCCAGTTCTGGGTTTCAGTAGTGGTAGGCTGGAACAGTTTCAAGAACAATGGACCCAGGCAACTTTAGATGCGTGGTTGACTTGGGTGATTACTCTGGGTTGCACTCTAGAATATTCAGTACATCCTCAAGAGAACGTGTTCAGAGCATCAAGAATTCCCTCAGTGTTACAAAGTTGAGGCCTTGGAGCAAATCATCTATGATCTATTAGCCAAGGCAGCAAAAAAACAGTACAAGTTTATCAGAGATACAAAGTAATTCATCTGTTTCTGGTGCCAAAATGTAGTGGAAACTTTAGGGCAATGTTGGATCTAAAGCCAGTCAACAATCTTTTAAAAGTGCAACATTTCAAGATTGAATAACTGATGTCCGTGATAAAAGCAATACAATTAGGAGACTTTCTTGCAGCTATAGACCTCAAGGATACCTACAGTATTTTCACATACCAATAAGATCATCTCATCAAAAATAACTTTGTTTCTGCATGCAAATGAGTCACTTACAATTCAGAGTGTTACTCTTTGGAATTGCCTCTGTCACCAGGGTATTTACATAAATGATGGTTGTAAAAGCGGCACATTACAGTTTAGAGAGGAATCATTATTCTTCCGTATCTACACCATTTGCTGCTATTGACTTCCTCAGTAGAAGCCAGACACAATATAGAATTAGAATGTTAAAGATTTGTGACCGGGTTATAAATGAAGAAAAGAACAGGTTGATGCACACTGCAGATTTTGTTTGTTTGGTATGAATTTCAGCATCGAAAAAGTAAACGTGTTTTTGCCCTAAGACAAATGGACAAACATTGCAGAAGCAGGAGATAAAAAGTAAAGTCAAGAATTCAAATAAAAATGTTGAAACCTTCTAGTATATAGAAATCTTAAAAGGACTTTAATCAACTTTCCACATCAAAAGCAAACAGCCACTGATTAAGTCTGATCACTGATTAAATCACTGATTATGCTAAGAGAGGCAAATCTGGAAAGATGAGTCTCTAGTGTTACATGGCCTGAAATGGGCAGCCTGCCATCGGACAATGGGCAGATACTATTATCCTCTTGCTGATGAATGTCTCCCAGTGCCTCCCAAAGCTATCCAGCCAAACGGCCTCCTTAATGTGTGCTGTTGGCATAGCCAATCTTGGTCACTCTGATTTCTAATCATCAGACGCGACCAGTTACTAACTCCCCCGCAGTTTCCTCCCATTCTGTATCCTGATCTGAACCTGGAGAGTAGCCAGGGAGTCACTGATGGGTCACATCTGATTAAAGATCAGAGTGGTATGTGGAGGAGGTACGTTCCCAAAATGCATTTTCATGTACACAGCAGAACCTACCTATAAATGTTCTGGCACAATCTAGAAAGGAATTTAGAGTTTCAAACACCAAAGGTTTCATTCTATGAATCATCGGGGGACAATGTAGCAGCAATAACTTGAATAAACAAAGAATACACAGATGTTTAATTTCTGCGGCTTTCATATCTGGACCACCATATTTATTAGTTCACCAAAGCAAGATTCGAATGAAGGCGACAGTGCCTCCTTTCAGATACAAGACTGTGTCACCCTTCCACCAAAACCAGGAGTTTGTAGTACCCTTGTTTTGTCTTAATTCTTCAATTGAAAGTTTACTTTCAATGCACTGACTTATTCAGTAAGACAACTAATCTGTTTGTACTGTGAGTGTGCAGAAAAGAGAAGCTGCATCAGCAGCATTCATCTCTAGATGGATCAAGACCTGCATTTCAGAAGCACCTCTTAAAGCTGATCGGATCACTCTTTCTGAGATTATTGGCCACTCCTTTTGAGAGCTACAGCATGATAATGAGCAGAGAAAGCTCCGGCTACTCCTGAGGTGTAGTGGAAAGCAGCCACTTTGCCTTCTCTTCATACCTTTATCCAACACTATAATTTAGATCTTCAAGACTCTTTGGTTGCAATAGTTCCCAGTTCAGAAGAGCACTAGTCCCCTGCTCCTGGAACATTAGCTGTTTGACATCCCATATGTAGACTGCCATGTGGGGACACAGAAGAAAAGTGGAAATGTAACTACCAATGTTTTGTTCTCTTCTAGTCCCTCCATGACAGCATCCTTTTGGCCACCTATTATATTGTTTGTGTGCTTGTTTCTAGCTTGGAAGAAGATAATTGCCCTGATGTAGAGACACACACCTTTTATTACGAGGTGTCAAAGTTTTTGTCCTACCCGCAGCTAGGAGTAGGTGTTGGCCAATATGTAATGGCTGTCATGGATGAACTAGAAGAAACAGAATTATCAGTAAATCAATTTCAATTTTTTTCTCCTATACGTTCCTTCCCACGTTTAATCTATTCTCCTTTCACCTATTTTGTGTGTGTGTGTGTGTGTGTGTGTGTGTGTGTGTGTGTGTATACTAAATGTGTTAATTATAACGTATACTACCTAATAAGTGTTAAATAGTGTAAATGAGTGAATATAACTAATATTTCAAATTGAATATAAGTCAAAACAATGCTAATTTGGACATCAAAACAACATATAAAACAATAAACATAAATAAAACCCTTTTTATCCAAGGGAAATGTCCAATGTGCAAATCAGTCATAGTAAATAGAAATTGAAGGAGTCCAGGCTGCTTTTTAAGATGAACCACATCCAGTGACATGGACCTAAAAAGAGAAGAAAACAAAAAGCACACACTCCATAGCGCATAAATGTGTATTTAATTAAAACAATGTTTAAAACAATTAAAACAATGAACCGCTGATTTCCCTGCTCACGTTGTGGGTCCGTCATCTGAGGCGCAGTTGGATTCTGGAGCAGTCATGTTGGTGGTGATATAACATTCACACATGCTGTTTTTATTACTTTTGTAAGTGTGCCCTCCCCCCTGTTCATTCCCCTTGTTTTAATTAAATATACATTTATGCGCTATTGATTGTGCACTTTTTGTTTTCCTCTCTATCTATATTCCCTCTTGTTTAGTTCTTTCTTTGATGCTTTTGACCCGTTGACAGGTGGTTTTCGGAATTTGCACACGATTGTCTTGGGGGCATGCAAGAACGCTCTGGAAGTCGATCTTGGCTACCTCATAATTACGGCTGCGAGAAGGTGATTGTTATATTTGAAACTCTTGTATTGCAATAGATCCTTAACATCAATTGAAGCAGGCAGTGGGAATTCTTGATTGTTCTTTTCTCCAATTGTTAACGCGATGAAGAACTTTATAATATGCTACATATGGGATATTTAAGGAGGATTATTATACAACAAAAGACAAAAATACCTAATGCTACATCCAATGTGACAAAATATATAGTTAAATACCTCAATGTCAGTATTCTCATGAGGAAGGGTCATTAAGTTAAACCCTTTGGCCAAAGTGTTGTAAGCCTGCAAACCTCGCCAAGGCATGACCAGTAAGCAGGTCCTAAAACTACCTGTGAAAATTCTCATTTACCTCTGCTGGAGGGAGAATGACTTCAGTGGGTCTATCCATACAGGAACATGATAAAAACCTGCTACTTAAAAAGTGGGGTGAGCTTACACCCAGGGAGGAGGGGCCACCAACCTCCAAACAACTGATACCAGTTGAAAATTAAAATGTCAAACATTCCCCCAGATTTTTTTTTTTTTTTAAATCTCGTAGAAAGTTCTGTTTATTTCTGATCAGTTTTGCAGCCATGAAACTATAATAAATCACTACCGTGGCCGCTTTTTTCTTGTCAGTACTGCATAATATCAGGAGAGTTGAGACCTCATCATAATAGACCCTGTGCTTCTTTTTTTTTTTTTTTAAAGGTTACACGAAGTTCGCATCCAACCTTCCCTGACCAAAGATGGCGTGTTCTCAGCACTGAAGATGGCAGAGCTTGAGTTCCCACAGTTTGAAACCCTGCACCTGGGATATGTGGATGAGTTTTTGCTGCAATGTAAAAATATATATATATTTTTAACAGTACATAACCTTGTGTACGAGGCCAGTAGATAACTTGTATTTATAAACCTTAGTTCAGAATTCATCTAGATATTGGAGTATACAGAATCGAGCTCTAAACTGTGCCTTGATTAGAAGACACTGTGATTTTATACACACATTACTAATGAAGAGCCACAGTGCTATTGTAGTGCTTAAAAATGGGCCCTGAAGTGTATTAAATCTGCTGTGAAATTAAGCCCACCTGTAAATCTCTGTATTTAAAGACACACGTTGACTAATGATGCCTTTTCTCCTGCTTCAGGTAAGATGACCAATGCCAATCTGATGAAGTACGGTCTGGCAGATGTGGCGGAGAACCCAGGGATCATCACAGATATTGGGATGAAGGCTGTAAACGAGGTTTTCTCATGCATCAAATACCTGGTGATCTACAACTGCCCTCACCTTCATAACCCGAAAAACTGGATCACAGGTATTAGACCTTCAGGATTTGGCAAGCTCCTTAACCCCTTTGAGTGTCCCGTGCTGTAGCTACCACGTCATGAGGTCTGGCATTCCAGGGGCCCTATGATGTAGTAGCTACATTATGAGCTTTTCGCTGGTTTGCTAGAGGAGATCTCGTTTGCTCTAAATAAGGTCTGACCTGACGAGAAACCGAAAAGGAGGCTCCTCTTCCATCCGCGTCGTCCGTGGCATTGCAGTAGGCCTGCAGAATTCTTGTGCCTTGTCCCCTCCGGCACATAAAGGGTTAAAAATTGTCTTTTGTGATTTCGCCCATTGTATGTAAATGTGTTGCTCTTGACATTCAACGCTGATTTTTTTATTTATTTATTATTACTTAGAGCTCGTCTTGCCATTTGGAACACTGTTTTTATTTTTTTGAATCTGCTACTTTATTCAGGAGATATGTGCTTGAAATATTAAGTGTCCGGGAGCTTAAAATTGAACTCTGCCCAGAGCACAGTGCAGTCTTGGGCTACTCTTATAGTGCCGGCGACGTCAGGCTGTGGTCGCTGAAAAAAATCAAATTGAGATGACTTCCAGCGTTCGCGACCAAGCCGTTGCACTTACTTTAAGGGCACGCGACGGCAGCAATGCATTTGTTTTGATGTGATGTCGCGTCGCTGTCGCCGACACTATAAGCGCAGCCTTAAGGTTACCATTATAGCCTCAGGTGTTAGACATGAAGAAATTCATGATTTTTAACACTAACAAAACCATTTTTAGTAGCAGGCTCTGTTCTCGGTTCACAATATTAACATACAAGTAAAACTCTGAGACTTTTTTTTTTTTTTAATTTGTTTCTCAACCAGATTCTAAAACCAGCACATAGGCCCACACTGTGACAATGTTATACTATAGGAAAGACATTCTTTAACACTGTGGCTCAGCCATGCAGAACAATATGCAAAGCTTTTCAGCACCAAGGTGATGTTTTCAGAACCAGTTTGTCTGTGATTTTTTTTTTTTTTTTTTTTTTTTTGAGCAAGTATTTTTATGTAGACTGTGTGATGCTTTTTGGTCTTTCATGCCACAATGCAGTGGAGAGGCCTACTTGACGAGAAGTGGTCCCTATTTTTTTGTTTCTATTTTGTCGCTTTGCCATTTTATACCATTTTATACCAAGAGCAAATGCTTGATGAGCCCAAAACTACCAAATGTTAAGTGCACAAGTTAATGACTTGCAAGCTTAATGTAGCATGTTTAGTAGTATTTATTATTTAGAAATAATACATAGTAGTTTGTAAATTGCATGATTCTATGCAACATAGAAAAGCAGTGGTGGGACATAGAGGTGTGGGCTGTAATAGTCTCTCAAAATATAGGCTAAAGCGGGGTTCACAATCTTTTTCCCCTGGGCCCCAATACCGGCTCTCTCCCATCCTCGCGCACCCTCCTTACCTTGGCTCTGGCGTTTTAATGTCACGTGACCTCGCTGCGTCACTTGAACCCGCGTTGCCATGGCGACACGTCACCAGAAGCCGTCTGAGCCAAGATAAGTGAAGTTACAGAGGCCTTTGCTGCTCCCATGGTATTTAACTTGAATGCCTTCGGGAAGCGTGTTGGGCCTCCGTAACCACCGCGCCACCCGCAGAGAATCTCGCGCCTCCCAGTTTGCGCACCCCTGGGATAAAGTGCATTACATGCTGTGATGTTTCCTCTGTTCTGTTACTTAGCCATGGAAGTCTCAAAAAAATAATTGTCAGTCCTTCACTCTTCCCCAAAGATCACTCTCGTTGGAGCCGCCTTGTGGACCTTACTCTGGTGCGCTGTCACGCCATAAAGTTGGAGTCCTTCAGTCAGTTTGTCGAGTTGCTCCCAAGTTTGGAGTTCATCTCATTGGACCAGATGTTTCGTGAACCCCCAAAGGTAAGTGTTTTAGAACCAAATCAGTTTGGATAGGAAATTGCTCCTGGTGTTCGAGCAGTCAAACATCTTTGTTAAGAAACTATCCTAAAGTAGCTGATAAGACTGTGACCTTCAAGGAGATGGTAGAGAACCTATTCCTGTACTTCATCAGTATGGGATTTCAGATGCAGAGGCTGCAAGCTCAGGCATTTGTCTGATTCATTTAAAGGTTGTTATAATACTCTTTGCAGACATGTAATGTTTAATTGGTAAAGGACTGTAACAAAAGATGAGCCTTTACATTCTTCTTTATGTAATGGTAAGTTTATTATAGTTTTTATCTTATCGCCAACCATCTGAAGCAATGAGCAAACCTTGATTGGGCATGTTGTTGTGTTTTTCTGTTTGTTTGTTTTTTAAATGAAAATTCTTCCCCTCTTAATTATTTTTTCTTCTCATGCTGCCCATATAATATAATAAGGTATATAAAGTAAAAAAAAATCTGGTGAGCAGTGCAGAGGTTTGGTTTCATTTGAGGTGCATTGCCAGTCGGTAAGGTCTTCTCATTCGCAGGGCTGCGCCCGGGTGGGTCTCAGCGCTGGAACAGGCATCGGAGTGTCCTCCGCCCTGGTGAGCAACCAGAACTCCAATAATGAGAATGAAAATAACAACAATCACCAGAACCACAATAACAACCTGCAGCACAACAATCAGCAGCACCATAACCCACAACCCCAGCAGGAAGAGGGGAATGAGGAGCCAGAGCTCAGGCCAGAGATCCCAGCAGAGGAACAGCAGATTGCTGCTGAGGGTAAGAAGTCCACATGATCGTTCAAAGTACAGATGTTTGTATGTATATTTTTGCTTCCAGACTCGGCTGGTTATTACAGTACCTCAGTAATTTGGAGCAAATGCATATCTCTGTGCCACCTGTAATTAGTGTATCAATGTTTCCCCCTCTCACTACCAGAATATTAGAGGTAGCTAACTGCATGAAAAGCAGAGCCATATTTACTAAGCAGTCTTCTGCCATAAGACATCTTCTAATGCTTCGACATGCCTTACAGCCCAATCAAGTCAATGGACTATAAGGTGTCTTCCAGCACCAAAGGGTGTCTTATGTCACAAGATTGCTTAGTACATATGGCCCACAATGTATTAAAATCATTAAGGGCTAAAAAAGGGAAAAACTGTTTTCCCCTCCTTTTTGGACACCATTTTCATGTGTTGTCGATCAATATGCAGTGTTTGCATCTGAAGTATGAGCTAGCAAACAGTGGAAGGCACTGACCACTTTAAACCTTGTTAATCCACCACTATGCCATGCTTTTGTGGGCGGGACACACTTAGGCCTTTATTTACACACTTAGGCTCAACTTTCTTATGACATAGCACAGCTTGGTAAATGTGTCCCTCTGTGCTTTCTGCATACTGTATGTCACTGCTTTTCTTACTACTTTCAGCTCTAAATGAGATGGAAGACGTGTCGCAGGATGACGTTGGGCCTGCTGATCAGGAAAACCAAAACGAGGCAGCAGCTCCCAGTCTGGCTGTTCTACCAATGGATGTGGATGAGGAACGAGCAGGTAATATATCTGTTTTTCTGCCCCGTTCACACTTCTTTCTCTAGACTAGGGGTGCGCACCCTTCCAGCTTGCGCCCCCCCCCCTCTTACCTGTCCTCTGGCGTCTTCTGACGTCACGAAATGACGCCACGTCGCCAGAAACCAGTTGAGTGAGTTACAGAGGCCACGCGTGCACTCCCTGGCATTTAATTTAAATGCTTTGGGGAATAGTGTGGGACCTCTGTAACCGCCGCGCCCCCCCCCCCCCCCCCAGTTTGCGCACCCCTGCTCTAGACACCTGCCTGTATTTATCTGCATACCACTAGACTCTCTTCATTCGCTGTTTATCTCCCTTCCTCTAAAGACACTTTTTTTTTTTTTTGTAGGCGCGGTGTGTAGATTTTCTCCAGTGGGTACCAGTTTAACTCGTGGTTTGTTAATCTTGTTTTTTTTTTTTTTTTTAACACATTGCAGGTCCCAGTGGGTTGCAGCCTGTTGTGAAAGGTGCTCCAATCACAGTCCATGATTCGGACAGTGAGGAGGAGGATGATATTGTTAGTGCACCTAGCACATCCAGCACCAACGGCACCTCACTAAGCTATCCCAACGGGGAAGAAGAAAGCAGGCAATTGGCTGAGCCCAAAGAGAACACAGGTGAGCCAAGTGTGTGCATATGTGAGAGCAGGAAATGGCATCACCAGGTTGGCACAGGAAAGAGGAGATCTATCTGTCTGGACTTTTTGTTGAAAGAGTTGGGGCCTAAGAAGGGAACAAGTGGCCTCTTTGTAATGAGTGTTATTTGAGATGGGGTATCCCATTTTGAGCCCTTGTACCACCTCCATATGGCCTTGGGCAAGTAATTCTGTCTTCCTTGACTTCAAATAATTACAAATCAGATTGGCTGCTCCCGGGCTGCTGACGGAGTGGATTCCTAATGCCTGCAATTTAGTTTTGTCATAGAAAAAAAAAAAAGATTTTGTTTATTTTTATTGGAAAACTAATGCTGTTGGTGGTCCCAAACATTTCAGTTTCTAGAGCTTGGCGCTTTGCCTGCACAGTACCATTTTGGGAGTCCTTATTAATAATATATTCTATAATAGAAGTTTGGTTTCATCTGTAGTTTTAGTACAGGCTTTGGTGTTTCCCTGACCTACATGTTTGCGTCTTTAATTAAAGATTTGCATGATTTGTTTGTGCCGCCCCTTTATTTGTATTTCATTGTTATAAATTTGTAATTTGAACATTATTCACTCTTGGGCATATGATAACTGAAATGATGTACAGGCATACCCCACATTAACGTACGCAATGGGACCGGAGCATGTATGTAAAGCGAAAATGTACTTAAAGTGAAGCACTACCTTTTCCCACTTATCGATGCATGTACTGTACTGCAATTGTCATATACGTGCATAACTGATGTAAAAAACGCATGTGTAACAGGCTCTATAGTCTCCCTGCTTGCGCACAGCTTCAGTACAGGTAGGGAGCCGGTATTGCTGTTCAGGACGTGCTGACTGGCACATGCGTGAGCTGCCGTTTGCCTATTGAGCGAGATGTACTTACTCGCGAGTGTACTTAAAGTGAGTGTACTTAAACCGGGGTATGCCTGTAACCCAGAAAACTGTAGGATACATCTTTTTTCTATTTATCCCAAGTCTTTTAGTTGCATAGTATTGCCGGCAACCACATGTTTACAAACTCCGATAGACTAGATCTCGATGATGAAAGCCAGCAATATGTCGACGTATAATGTAGAAATCCAAAATTGTCAGAATTGGTCTATTTTGTCACATGAAGTCAACTTTTATGGTCTACCAAATGTATACTTTCAGCTAAAAGCTGGTCTTCACTGTCCTTGTTCGATTTCTGTAATTTCACTTGTGACGTCTCTTAATTTTGGTAAGGTTTGCAGATCTGACGTTTCTGCACAGGTAATTTAAGCTACATTTTTGTGTATGCAAGTTACACTGCTTAAACATTAATAGGCAGTGCATATATCCTTCATATTTGTGACCATGTATCAATGTCGATTTTCAGTGGTTAGTGGCAAAGGAAAAGCCCCATTGCGCAAGAAATGTAGTGTCGAGGTCAAGAGTTCTACAGAGCAGATGGTGCCAAGTGAAGAGAGCAGCTGTGAGAAGGGATGTCAGGTAACCAGCGAGCAGATAAAGGCCGACATGAAAGCTGCCAGTGACCTACCCGAGAGGAGCAGAGGAAAAGACTGTCCTGCTGAGGTTGAGGCAGATGGTGGAGTGATGAACGCATGTGATCCTGCCCCCCAAAATTCAGCCAATGGTCAGGCTTTAAATGGCTGTCTGGAGGACGTAGAGGTGTGCAACTGCAACAGACCTGGTGGCTTTCAGCCCGCTGCTATGCCAAGGCAAGAGTCTGGCACTGTGTGCTCCCACTGCTCCAACAATAGGATACGGGAACAGCAGCAACAAAACAGGACTAGTGGGAGTTGGGAGGGGCAGCAGCCATCTACTAGCCGGTCTTCTCCAGCAAATGTCTCAGAATACACACTCAGGACTCCGGAAAGTGGGGCTCACAGGACTAATACAGGAATGAGGGGGGATTCAAGTGCGTCGCCTGCCTACTGCCATACAGATTATGGAGAGAACCGCTCCCACAGGCCTCTAACAAGAGCACGTACAAGGCTTTCTCGGGTGCCACTGATGTCTGATAGTGGTGAGTCTTTTTAGTGACGTGTGTGTGTATGTGTCTCAGGTGATGGTGGGATTTTTTTTTTTTGTTAGACAAAGTACGTGGGAACAGTGTACATGTTCCAGATATAGGAGCATTTTATGCCTGGAGCAAAGCTCTATAGTGGTGAAGCATTGTAGAGGTGATCATTTTTGTGTGCTATTATTTAATGAACTTTAGATATTAGGGTGTTTGAGACAAGACAATCCCCTACAACTTGAGGCACTTCTACGTTTCCCAGGGCAGTGAGCCATCAATGAGACTGCAGTAGTTTTGTGCATACGAACAACCTTGTTTATCCATGCAGAAACAAACCTGAAGCCCAGGAAGGCTGTGAAGAGGAAACGCACTGCAGACAAGTCCACCAGCACCAGTGACCCTGTCATTGAGGATGACCATGTTCAGGTAACGGCTCCTAAGAAAAGGAAGGTGATTGCTAGGGATGTGGAAGGCATAGATTGTGTGTGCCTATGCAAGAAGAAACAACACTGGTTGATGTTACCGCACCAGCCTTGCATTTGCTGGTCTTCAGGTGCTCTGTGTACTTGGAATGCAATTAATCATAATGCATCCAAAAACAATAAACTTTATCAGCAGCACACAAAGATCCAGAAAGGGCAAAACATGCATTGGGTGTTGTTAAAAAAAAAAATTTAAAAAAAGGAATTGTGCTGCTTATGTGAAATGAGGGCCTTTTTACTTTCAAGGATAACATGAGCTGCTGTTGTCACATTAAGGGGAAATAATATCCAAAATTGATTATATAACATACATTGAAGCTAGAGCAGTTAATTTATGTGCTGCATGGTGAAAATTATTTTAACTTTGATTACTGATGATCAAATTATTGTGCTTAGAAGTAATTTGGTTAACTGAATTCATTTTTCTGTGCTGTTTATTGACGTCTTATGAGAAATTGCAGAGTATGAGTATTGTAATATATTTTTTTTATTGAATTATAGCAAAATATAGATATGACTAACAACAATATCCATTGATAAATATGACTAACAAACTGACAATGATGATATTGCTGCATTACTGAAATAGTCTTGAATCAACGGATGTATAGTTTGATCTAGATGGTTCTCACATTTTGGAATTGTGTATGCGGGTGGTACTCAGCTCTCTGGTCAGCATTGCTTAAGCAGGGAAAGTATAACAGATACAGCTGAACCCTGTTTTATAACGTGATACTCGGGGTCCACATAATGAGACTGCATTAAAAAAAAATTAAATGGCTGCCGCGATCATGGGTTCCGCGAGGACTTACCCGCATCTGCAGCTTTTTCCCTGCTTCATCAGCTTCGGATCGCACTATAACGGGGTTGAGCTGTATTAGAAACTTCCAAAGTGTTTAATCCTCTTAGTGCTGCAGGATACCACAGTGTAATATGGTGCGGTACCCCTACAGTACCTTAGGTACTAATTCTTTAATGTATCCCATTCTGTATATTGACCTGTTCTCATATAGATATTAGCTGAAACCATTTTAGCTGAAACCATTTTCTGTCATTCAGGTGCTGACCCTCAAGTCCAAGAACCTTGTGGGCATTACGCTGACCAACTGTGGCATCACTGACATGGTGCTTAAAGACTGTCCTAAAATGATGTTCATCCATGGTGCGTGCATGCTCACTGTGAAGTCTACTCATCACTTCACCAAAATACGGGCAGGGAAAAATTGCTACTTTCATACAGAACAACAAACTACTAGCACCACTTTACAGGAAAATACTTATGCAAAATAGTTCAGGATCAAGTAACACTAACAAAATAGAAATAAGTTTCCCTCTGCTAGTTCTGAACACACATTTAATTGTATTCTAACAGTCGTATGTCATGGTTCTGTCCTGTTCTTCCTGAAGAAGGGGAGAAGTGGGATTAGAATGTTTTCAGATGAAATCAGAGATCGCTAGTAAAATAAAATAAAGTAACGTAAAACAACTATTTAACAAAATTATTTAAGCCAAAGTTGTTGAAAGAGAAATGTGTTGTAAGTGTACAAACCTCAAACGGGGTATCCATGCCACGCACCACAGGAAATTGGGCCAGTTCCTAAAATGGAACATCGGATATGAATACAGTTTACAGAGATCTACATTAGTGGTGTGTGCTGTAAGGATTGTGGGGGCACGCCCGCATGTGGGGGGAGTGCAGATAGAAAAAAAACAACTTTATGATTACCTGATTTTTTTTTTGTTTTTTTTTTTGAGGGGAGATAGGAATTCTGATTTAGTTTGTGTTGTAGGATGCCTCTGCACTCCTATTAACAAGCATATTGAGCCAGATGCTGCAGCTTTGATTTGATACTTGAGTGCACATGCCCATTTATTTATATTTCTGTTTTGTTTCCAGCCACACGATGCCGTGTGCTGAAGCACTTGAAAGTAGAGAATGCTCCAATTGTTAACCGCTTTGACTATGCCCAATGTAAGAAGCTGAACATGGAGCAAGTGCTGGACCAGATTCTCAGGATGCCCCCTGAGAGAAACCGTATCATATACCTTCGTCCCATGCAACAGGTCAGTGGACTTTCTATGAGCAAATTTTATAAAGGGAAAAGTAGACCTGAATTGCATCTCTTCCACTCGCCGATAACTGTATTCCTTAAAAGGGCAGTTCCTTCACGGAAATTAATTCATACTCCTTTGTTACGTAAATTAACAGTAATTATTATATAGCTAACACTTGAACAGGTGACCACAAGGGGTCACTATAAGCCCCATAAATTGCACTCTAAAGTTACAGTATCCAAATAAGGACACACTGAAGTTGGAAAATTTATATTTATAAGGACCAAAAAAGGATCCATTGACCCTAAGACAACAGACTCAAAAGCCAATTAAAACCAAAGATAACAATAACATTTTAATAAATCTATATATGACAAAAACAAACACAGACATATAAAGGGAACATATAAACATAGGAAATTAAAATCCCCAGTGGGAGAGACGGCTAAGTGTAGGGATGAACTAGTATCTAAATATATACTGTTCTGGTAGGAACAAATGTCCTATGCGGATATAAGGTGTATAGGATGAATATCACAATTAATATATCAAAGCTGTTATTAGACTAAGCCTCACAAAATAGTTGTTAGCAGAGTCATAATTGCCACCAGAGAGGGCAAGCTGAGACACAAGTCAAAAAATTCCCGGTATATACGGGTAACCAAAACAGATAAATGTCACAAACGGTGATTACCTGGATAGTAACCAGAGAGGATTGTCTGTATATAAATATACACACCAAGTAACGGAGGAGATAATAATCCTCAGTGTGCAGACATCGTCACGAAATGGATAAACCAAGCATGACGCAGCTTGTCAGTTGCTGTATGTTGCGCCTCAATACCTGTTTTGGTCTAGTGAGAAAAGGATGGATATATTGCTGTGTCTGCTTCTATACTACCTTATCTTCATATCCCCGCACAAACAAGCCGTCTCCCCTTGTGCGCGTCATACGTCTTGCACCTTTTGGTTACATTATCATCATTATCACTTTAGTTTTTAGAATTATATTATATTTTATTATATGTTCACCTCACTTTGTATTATTCACCTATTTGCACTATAAATATATATATCCTTACATTAGATGGCTAACACTATTTACATTAAGGACTTCAATGTCTTATGTTGGATATACCTTGATGCAGCTATCCAGCTTGCTTTCGACATTATTATGAATTAATAATACACTTTACACAATACGAATATAGTCCTTTATTAATGAGTTACCTGAGTTCATATGTACTACTAAAGTGTCCTCATTCAACTGTGGACGTTACTTGTTCTTCATCGTGATGACTTGCCTGAATCCATATGTATTATTTAAGTGTCCTCTTCCATCTGTGGACGTAGCTTGCCCTGTACTGTGATCACCTACCTGTATTCATATGTTTGATTTAAGTGTCCTCTTCCATCTGTGGACGTTGCTCTTTATGGTGCCAGACTGACCACTATGATGGTAAAGTGTCCTTATATTGGTTTTGTATCTAATCATATTAACTATATATTTGGACACTAATACGATACCCTTAGTGGATATATGTTACGAGTTGATGTACCTAATAAGATCCCCATGTAGTTCTGGTTACATTACATCCTAGGCAATACAATCTGGATACTGATAAAAGATCCACGTTATTCTCAAAATCTCCTTTGCATTATAAATATGTCCTCTCTTGCTCTTCTCCGCGATACATTAGCACGATATGTATGTCTATATACATCTGGAGTCATCATGACTCAGATACACTCCTTGTACATATTCTTTAATTTGCCGCGAGAGATCACGCCTATTTAGAGGCTTGACCAGATACTTACTACTGGTCGGTACTGCGGCTCCTCCCTGACATCAGACCTTAAAATGCTGCATTCACAATCACGGTATGTGACTCCTCCCCCTGAAGAAGCGTGCCTAGCACGTGAAACGTAAGTTAAAAAATCACTATATGTATGGCAGTAATTATGGCACTTTTCGGCAAAGATTAAAAGGAAAAACACTGTGTCAGATAAGAGTAGCTGAGACGCACCCAGTAAAAATTAATCATTTTCTACAGAAAAGTAAGTCTTTAACTTAAAGGATGATTAGATTTTATGGCACTTGCCTTATATTTACTATGTGGGACTGCCCCTTTAAACTGTGCTTTGTAGGGTGGACAGGGAAATAATACATTTAAGAGAAGTGCCCCACAACTAAATTGATGTTAGAGGGGGAGCTTGGTGAACATTTGTTTTAAAGATACGAGCGATTGAAAAATGTTTTGGGTAAGGACATTGCATACAAATGAGACAGAAAGGAAGTAGTTTTGTTGGGTGGTGTGTGAGATGAGAGATGAACTAAGAGGCTTAATTTATAATGGAAAAAGGCGAAGTGTGGGAAGCATGACCGTGCGATTGGATAGGTAACATGGTAGATGGTCGTCAGGACATGTACAAATTTTGAATGTAGAATCTGACTTAAAGGATTAAGGACCGTGATACATAAAGGAGTTCTGACTTTTTTTTATTTTGTTTTCTACCGATTGCTCTTAGATGTCATTATGTTTTCCAAACAGGTGGATACACTTGCTTTGGAAAGGAAGATTTTCAGTGGACCATACCCCTACCACATCTGTATCATACATGAATTTAGCAACCCTCCCAATGTTAGAAACAAGGTGCGTGTCCGAAGTTGGATGGACACCATAGCAAATGTGAATCAGTGAGTAACCTCTTAAATACTCTCTATATGTTCATAGGATGCTAATGGAGGGAGATTTAAACCTGGTAACTTTACCAGTAAGTATCTCAGGAAACTGGTGCACCCTAGAGTTGAAAATGGCGACATCTGGCTGAGGGGGCCTTCTGGTTCCAACCAATCTGATTCTTTCAAAACTAAAGCGGTCTCATATTTTAATCTGGTCTGTAACTATTACATGCGCCTATAACATATATTATCTTTAACTGAGCATACAATGTCTAGTATATAATGTTAACCTTGTTCACTTGATGTAACTATGTATTTGTAACCATGTAATTGTCTTAACTGTGCTCAGGACTAGGGTTGCCAAGTGACCAGTATTGAACTGGACTGTCCTGTATTTGGATACTCTGTCCAGTAAAAAAATTGAGGTAATACTGGACGTGTATGTGTCTGATATAGTGATCTGACCGGCTTGGGGGGGGGGCGTGTGATTTCCCCGAGCAGGGCTGTTTAAAGGGGGCTGGGACGCTTCCTCCATCCTGATTGACTGCATTACCCAGCAGCTAATCAGGAGGAGGTGTCGGGAGCTTGGGTGTGGGGCCAAGGAGAGGTGGAAACAGCATGTACTGGAGGTGAGTGTGAGTGTGTGTGTGTGTCATCGCAGCTTTCACCATTGTGCCCAGTATTTTTGGAGAAGCCACCTGGCAAACCTACCCAGGACATACTTAACAACTAGAGGTAATTCTCAATGTATTACTTCCTGCTACAACATTTTATAAATGAATAGATCATGCGGGAAACAGTTCTGTTTTCTTTCTATGACTGGATTTAAAATGAATAATAAATACCCAATCATTGCTATATATTTTTTCCATTTATATAGGGCTGTACATAGTTTTTGCATTCTCAATTAATTTTTGCCCCATAGAGCTCACCATCTAATTTTGGTGCAGGGCACAGAAATTGAGTGACTTGCCCAAGGTTACAGGGGGAGCGTGTGTGCCCGCTGCAAAGGCAGTGATATTACCACAGAGCTGCTGCTTCAGCCTTAAACTTAGCATTACAGTAAAGACCACAAATATATTAATAGCAACTTGGTATTTTAAATAATTTCGCAACATTGCTCTAAAAAAAAATCCTAATTTGTTGTTTACCCAAGGGCGGAAATCTTCAAGTAATCAGAGGCACACTTAAGTGACACAAACCCTGGTTGCACAACACAGTTGTTGGGCTGTATAACAACCTCGCACTGTGCTTCTCCCATGCTAAATAATGCATAACCATTTCTCATTTCACTCCCATCATGATCACTTATCCACAGCTGTATTTTACCACACGCTCAATATACTCACATTGACACTGTGTATATACAAATATTTCTCCTCCACTCCTAAAATGTGGAATCTTGTATTTTTGTGTACATGGCTCTCTTCTACTCTTAAGAAAAACGATACACATTTTAAGTGACGTGCCTAAAACAAACTAGTTAAAAAAAACAAAAAAAAACTCAAACTGATAAATGAACAAGAACATATTTATGCCAGTAGAAAATGCAAATACTGATTGTGAATTGATGGTGAATACAGATTAAGTATACAATAAAGGCCTTGTCAAAGTGAGCAGTATTGTTTGTGGAGAGCAGTAAAACCAAACAAATTCTTACCATCTTTCCACTGTAAACCACTGATTTGATTGATTGGACCTTTTGCTCAACATTGCAAAGAGCATAATCCAGCCTGTGAGTGCCTATAAGCTGAACCACAGCGGTCTTCTTTTAATCAAGCCTGTTGTGTAACTTTCCTGCTTTACATTTCCTTTTCTCCTTGTACATCCACATCGGACATCCACACCTCTCTCCCTATGTCTGTTTTGACTAGTTGTGCCTGGCGCTTTAGTCCATTAGTCCGGTTTTTTTTTTCTTCCTCAGAGAGCTAATCAAGTATGAATTCTTTCCCGAGGCTACACGGACAGAGGAAGATGTAAAGAGATATACAACGTACCCCTGGGGACGAGACATTTACACACTGGAAGGTAAGATTTATTTATTTTCTAGTGGTGTGTGGGAAATATTGACTTGTTGGATCTGTATTACTGTTCGTGGTATACGAGAGATATTGGCAGTTGATGTTTAGGACATTAAGACCTTGAGTCAACAACCTTGTTTTGTCTCTGGGTGTAAAAATGTCCCAATTCCTGGTCACAGAGTGATGCACTTGACACCCTGTAGGCTATTTTGTTGGTGCTAGATAATAATGACCTTTTTTACACGTAGCACTGCTTAAAAAGCGCTGGGCTATCACAGGCCTATCTAAATGTAATCTGTTTGCATTCAAGTTAATTTCCGAGCACACACGCGTACATGTTGCTGGGTGAATGTCCTTTTACAGCATAAATCATGTAGAGATTGTGGAAGTATAATATTTGTTATATTAATATATGTATAACTATAAGAAAAGCCATGTTTTGTGTACAGTGTATTATGGGTAGCAGTGAAGACATATGAAAGACTTTTTTCTTCTCTGAAATTTCTGTCACCTTATAATAGCTGACCGTGTTTATTTTCCTGAGGTGGGACCCTCGAGTTCTTATCTGTTAATTCTTTCTTTTGTAGAGTTAGGCTATGACCACGCTGCCGCTGAGAGCGGTGACGTCACCAACTCTCCAAGCATGAGCGCATGCTGTCCTGCATAATTTTGCAATTTCTGTGTGTAATTTGTGTGTATGTGCTGTTTGTTGTGTGCATTGACTGCTGCTGAGCGAGCTTCAAAATCAATTTTCTTTGTCTCCCCAAGCACCGAACTTGGGAGAGCGTACGTGCAGGAGTGCACGCGCCATGTGAGTGTGTCCGTGCAGATTCACATTCACAGAAGTAAATGCACCAAGCGCCCTCAGCGGCAGCGTGGACGTAGCCTCAGGCTGCGCTTATAGTGCCGGCGACAGCGACGTTGCATCAAAATAAATGCATTGCCGCCGTCGCGTGCGCTTATAGTAAGCGCGGAGTGATGGCTTTGTCGCGATCGCTGGAAGTCATCTCAATTTGATTTTTCCAGCGACCGCAGCCTGATGTCGCCGTCGCCGTCGCGTCGCCTGCACTATAACTGTAGCCTTAGGCAAGAGAGATACAGCTGTTAGCCTTGAAGGGGGAATATATAGCAAATGTATAACCAATAATGACATATGAAATTATGCATGCCCTATCCCTTTTTTGGGGTATAAGTTAGAGTTAGACAATGACTGGGTGGGACACAGTGGGTGGGTGGCTGGGAGACGGTGACAGTGATTGGGTGGGTGGGAGACAGTGACTGGGTGACAGTGACTGGGTGGGTGGGAGACAGTGACTGGGTGACAGTGATTGGGTGGGTGACAGTGGGTGGGAGAGAGTGACTGGGTGACAGTGATTGGGTGGGTGGGTGACAGGGGGTGGGAGAGAGTGACTGGGTGACAGTGATTGGGTGGGTGACTGGGTGGGTGACAGTGACTGGGAGGGTGGGAGACAGTGACTGGGTGGGAGAGGGTGACTGGGTGACAGTGACTGGGTGGCTTGGTGGGTGGGAGAGGGTGACTGGGTGACAGTGACTGGGTGGGTGACAGTGACTGGGTGGGTGACAGTGACTGGGTGGGTGGGTGACAGTGACTGGCTGGGTAGGTGGGTGGGTGACAGTGACTGGGTGGGTGGGAGAGAGTGACTGGGTGACAGTGACTGGGTGGGTGACAGTGACTGGGTGGGTGACAGTGACTGGGTGGGTGACAGTGACTGGGTGGGTGACAGTGACTGGGTGGGTGACAGTGACTGGGTGGGTGACAGTAACTGGGTGGGTGACAGTGACTGGGTGGGTGACAGTGACTGGGTGGGTGACAGTGACTGGGTGGGTGACAGTGACTGGGTGGGTGACAGTGACTGGGTGGGTGACAGTGACTGGGTAGGTGGGTGGGTGACAGTGACTGGGTGGGTGACAGTGACTGGGTGGGTGACGGTGACTGGGTGGGTGTCAGTGACTGGGTGGAGTGATTTACCTTGCCGCCGGACGCTTTCCCCTACTGCCCCCGATATCCCCGCGGCAGCTGCCCGGGACGGGAGGTGGGCTTGGGGGCGCGGGAGGTGGGCTCGGGAGGGGGGGGCATGGGAGGTGAGCTCTGGGGGAACGCGGGAAGCATTGGGTGGGAGACAGTGGGTGGGTGGCTGGGAGACGGTGACAGTGATTGGGTGGGTGGGAGACAGTGACTGGGTGACAGTGACTGGGTGGGTGGGAGAGAGTGACTGGGTGACAGTGATTGAGTGGGTGACAGTGACTGGGTGGGTGACAGTGACTGGGTGGGTAGGTGGGTGGTTGACAGTGACTGGGTGGGTGACAGTGACTGGGTGGGTGGGAGACAGTGACTGGGTGAGAGTGACTGGGTGACAGTGATTGGGTGGGTGGGTGACAGGGGGTGGGAGAGAGTGACTGGGTGACAGTGATTGGGTGGGTGACAGTGACTGGGAGGGTGGGAGACAGTGACTGGGTGGGAGAGGGTGACTGGGTGACAGTGACTGGGTGGCTTGGTGGGTGGGAGAGGGTGACTGGGTGACAGTGACTGGGTGGGTGACAGTGACTGGGTGGGTGACAGTGACTGGGTGGGTGACAGTGACTGGGTGGGTGACAGTGACTGGGTGGGTGACAGTGACTGGGTGGGTGGGTGACAGTGACTGGGTGGGTAGGTGGGTGGGTGACAGTGACTGGGTGGGTGACAGTGACTGGGTGGGTGACAGTGACTGGGTGGGTGACAGTGACTGGGTGGGTGACAGTGACTGGGTGGGTGACAGTGACTGGGTGGAGTGATTTACCTTGCCGCCGGACACTTTCCCCTACTGCCCCCGATATCCCCGCGGCAGCTGCCCGGGACGGGAGGTGGGCTTGGGGGCGCGGGAGGTGGGCTCGGGAGGGGGGGCATGGGAGGTGAGCTCGGGGGGAACGCGGGAAGCTTGCCGCGGGGGGAAGCGAGCCACAGTAGGAGCTAGTACTTCCCCCTCCATCCCACGTAACGTGTGGGCCGCAGTAGGAGCTAGTACTTCCCCCTCCGTCCCACGTAACGTGCGGGCCGCAGAGGAGCTGGTACTTCCTCCTCTGTCCCACGTTGGGAGCGGGGGGGGGAGCCCCTCCTTGCCCTGCGCATGCGTGCGGGACCGCAGGGGGAATCGCGCCAATTTTTTTAAACTTGAGCAGGGGGGGCACCGCGCGGCCAGACTCGCTGCGACCCAGCAATTTTAGTTCCGTGGCCCGGTGCCGGGTCGCGACCCACCATTTGGGAAACGCTGAGTTAGACTGTTTTGGACTTTCAGCAGTATGTTTTGTGTTTGTCACACAGCAATGTTTGATTTGTATTAGATGCACTCTTGCATAAAGCTGTTTGCAATAAAAGTTCTCAACCAAATCACTTACCCGAAAAGTGACAAGTGTGAATTTGTCCATGACAAGATCTAGTTGCTGACTCCTTCCACTCTCACCCCTTCATTAGGTGTGGTAGATCGAGCCCCCTACTCCATGATCACTGATTTCCCATGGCTGCGCTCACTCAGAACTGCAGAACCAAACAGCTACGCCAGATATGACTTTGAGGATGACGAGAAGAGTAAGTAGTAATAATAATTATGGCTTTATTTCATATAGCACTTTTCTCACAATGGGACTCAAAGCGCTTCACAATTACAGTTTAGCGCACGGTACGCAGCACAGAGGCATTTTACAGACCGTCCCTACCCAGATAAGTTTACAATCTGTTTTTGATGCCTAAGACACAGGAAGATATAAAAAGCAACTTGCTGCAAAGTCGCACGAGGGTGACACCGGCAATTGAACCAGGTTCCCCTGATTCAAACTCTGTGTCATTGTTTACATATATCAGAGTCTTGACTCACTGAGCTACTCCTTCAACCCCTACGTCAATGAGCATAGTGGGACAGAGACTGAAGCGTGACGCAATTCTTCAATGTCTCAGCAATTCAGTGCATGTTGTCTCAGCAATGAACAGATTACAAGTGCAATACCACCTTTTCTGGAGAAAAAAATGTTTTCAGCTCTGATAACTTTCAATGAAGAATGCTGCAGAGATTTCATTTATGAGCACCAACTAGCCCCTAGCAAAAGCAGCATGTATCCTAGATCCCCTGGTATTTCTCCTTGTGCATTTTACAGATATTAAGTAAATAAAAATCACGAATTAAGAAGCAAACGTTCTAAATGGTAAATTTATATTTTTGTTGTGTGGAACTTTAAATTGGGGTTACTTATTTTATACACTACAATAAAATTAAACGAGATGTGTACTGTGCCTCATTGGTACCGTACATTACTGAGATATTATAATGTAAAACAGCAGTAACTTGTATTAACTTCTTGGGCACCCATTTCATTGGTTCTACCCTTTTTCCAGCTTGTGCCAATCTTGCATTTCATCAGAGTAGCAGTCATTTTGACGTTTATGAAAAAAAAAGACTTAGAAGGAAAAAGTCAGTGCAAACAGAAACAAGGAAAAATATAGTGTAGTGTGTTTGGTATAATGTGGATAAAAAGCAGGTACTAATACACTCACAAAAGTAGAGTATAAAAAGGGGTGGTGAAACACTCTTTCAATGGGTCTCCAACAGGTGTCGGGGCGTCTCTGTGGCCTTCCTGTAGTGACGCGTTATAGGCACTGGTGGAGATTAATCGCATGCTTTCTTTGACTCCAATGTGTCACCATGACGACATGTTCTCTTCCCTACGCGTTTTGTGGTTAATTGTCTGCTTCCTCAGGGGTCATCCCCTTTTTTTGAGGACTTTGGAATCTGATTTAAAGCCACATAATAGCCAACATACTACACTATATTTTTTCCTTGTTTCTGTTTGTACCTCCATTCTTTTTCTTACTAGGTGATTTCATGGGTTAGTTTGTATACTGCAGTATCTAAAGATATTCAAATTCAGTGTGTACTTTATTCCCCATGTACCTCATGCATGATATTTCCATATGATTTCCTGATTGAGATTCAGTTCTTCCCCTTTTTTCCTTGTTTCATCATATATAGATAGATATAGAGATAGATAGATATAGAGAGAGATAGATTTATATCATCACCCTCACTGGTTTGTATACTTTTTTTTCACTATACATCCATCTTCATTGCAATAATACATTTTACACCGGTTTTTAGGTTTTATTTTGTGTACCTAGTTGAAAATGTATGCAGTTTATGAACTGTGGTTTTTAGTGTAACATGATACTCTAATATAGAACCCCGGTGAGGTCTCGTGTGCCATATATTGATATGCCCACACTAACCTTACACTATTTCATAGTGTGAATCCAACCTTTTTGTTTTGTATATTTGGGAACAATGTGACATAATGAACTTCTGATCTAAACCGTTTTTCTTCTGTCTAAGCTACTATTTATGCACCACGGCGGAAAGGGCAGCTTTCAGCTGACATTTGCATGGAAACAATTGGCGAGGAGATCTCAGAGTTACGGCAGATGAAAAGAGGAGTGTTCCAGCGAGTTGTTGCCATATTTATTCATTACTGTGATGTTAATGGAGAACCTGTGGAAGATGACTACATATAGGAGGAGAGGCTAAACTCCTTCACATATGTTACTTCTCCTCTCACTACCTGTGCAGAAGGCTTGGAGGAATAAAAATCACGGTGTGCACTTGACTAATGGAAGGTGATCCCTTTGTTGCAAGCAAGACTTGCAATTGGAGAAAGCATGACCGGGCTTTTGATAGTAATATTTCCAGAGGAACAAGAGTATAAACGTGCAGTCAGTCCAATGTGGCACTCTGATTCCTAGTAACTCTCCCAATGGCATTGTCTTTCTGTAACCTCTAAAGCTGTTTTAGCAGTGTATCAACGATAGCGGAGGTACAACCAGATGGGGAGAAGCTGTTGGAATGGCTTCCATCTCTCTAAAAGAATAGGGCATTTTAATTCCACAGAAAAGGGCTGAGCCATCTACACAGTTCCCCTAATCCCTCATTTATAATTCCATAATGTCACCTCACCAAATCTACATTATCTGATGGAAATCTAAATTCAGTGTGCTAGTTGTCATGATGGTGACAGTGGAGCCAAATAAAAATGGACCATCGTGGTCTTAGTTCTCTAGCTCGCCCCAAAAGGTTAGCCTTTAGAGTATGAAACTGGTAGCAATTAATAATTCAGTGCGGTCTTCATGGCTGTGGGGGGTTCTCTTGAAGGAACGGGATAGTGCGATTCCTACATTTTCAGAGGAATGGTACCTGGATATATATATATATATATATATATATATATATATATATATATATATATTTATTCAAGACGAAGACTTGCTGTAAAACAGAGTGTAAATGTGTTAAACTATATAGCCAGACTTAAAGTTGTCTAGCAGTGATTGTGGTGGTGAATTAGCTGAATGTGTGCAAGGATTGCATTCAGAGAGGTGAATAAGGAGCAGCATTTTTGTGGCCTTTTATAGCAGCAGACTTCCTTTGCAAGGAATATTTTGGTTTCAATAAAGTAAAAGGTCGTATCTATGTAACACAAATTATGTTTGTTTCACATTTTGTAATCTGCATGTAACATTTCGAAATACTGCAGCAGATAAAACTAAAGGGAATGAGGCTTGAGCAGTTTGTATTATACTGTTGAGGCTAAAGTTATAAATACACAATGGTGGCCATGTTTAATAAACCCATGGCCACTGGTCACTTACAGATTTATGTGAGAAGTTTGAAATGCAAAGTAATATTTGCTTCTTTTTTTTTTTAACGCCATTTTGCACTGAATCAAAGCCACCATACTCTGCAAGGCAAATCAGATTTCAAAGAAGCAGTTCCTGCCGACTGTAAACATTTGTATATTTCTGCTTACAGAATTATTATTTTTTTGTATTTGCACACAGCAGACGGAGTTGTTTGACAGATGCTTTATTCTGTTCTTTTCAACCATACCTTTACCTCCCTCTCTCATACAATGAGGAAGTCAAGTAAAAACTCATTGAAATGTTCAGTGCGTCTGTGCTTGATTCAATGCTAAATTTACCTAGTGTAACTTAAACTATGAAGGTACGATGGGCCTCTGATGAAAGTTATTGGTCTACAATCTTATGTTCGTGCATGTTTTCATTGAGAGTTGGTAATGAGTGAAAACAGTACAAATAAGGAATCTTCTTTGCGCCATGGGTTTGTGAGTAAGTCTGCATTTGAATGAGGCCTTGTTCCGAGAGCGTGCTGATGTTGGGTCCTCTGCTGCCATGATATTCTGAATAACTTGATGCATACTTTAAAAAGGAGAAGGGGGAACTCCTACTTTATTTTTACCACTCGTCCGTCCGTGTCCCCCCCCCCTCTTTTTTTTTTTTTTTTTTAAAACATGGGTAAGAAGCGGTGGTTCTCTGGACTTGAACCCGTTCATTTCAGCATCTGGGGAACCGCATATATTTATACCTGTAAATGTAGCACCAGCCCCTCCAGGGGAAACAAATTAGCGGTTTTATTCTCCTGTGTTACGTGGGACAGAAGGGAGCCACAGTGTCTCCGGCATCTCTTAACACTGCCTCTAGACTTTCAACAACTGAAATCCTGCTTACTAATCTAGCCAGATATTACAGTACTCCATATTTTTAGAACTGTTTGATATAATTTCATTACTATAGTAATAAAAACAGAATTAAAGATTTGATGCCACAACAATTCTAGCAGATTTTGACACACAATAAAAATACAGATGGTTAAATCCCTTTACGATTTGTCAAACATCTTGCTTATAAGCACAAATTAATCACTCTGCCAATTAAGGCATAGTGCTGTAGATATACGGTCTTAGCAACCTCAAAACCCAAACTCGTGTATGTCAATCGGCGTGCTGCAGGCATAGTGACCTAATGTATACAACAAAAGACAAGAGAGCCCCAATGATACATCCAATGACAAATTATGTAGTACATTACTACGTATTGTATCCATATTCTTAAGTGTGGATCATTTAGTGCAATCCTTTTGCAAAACATTTTAAGCCTGCGACCACGTCAAAGTAAAGCCATTTTGGCAGGTCCTACACTATCAATATTATACTGTCTTATGGATTTATTCCACTGCATAGAGAGAAGCAGAAACAAAACAACATTATTGACAATTGTTATTTTGACCCTGTGCCCCTTTGTGTCACTGTATTAAGATGCTTTGCTCAGATGAAAGATTTACAGGGTTGTTACAGGAGGTGTTAGGGAAGGAGATCAATGAAATGTGTGCCCATACAAACTGGGGTATGGAGTCGCTAACTCCCTGCATCAAATAAATCCACCAGCTCCGAGATTACAGATGCAGCAAGATTTACTGTTACCGGTGCCGTGGCAAGGTGCGAGATTCATCCCACGGGAACACTTTGTTAGCGCCGTGGATAGCTAGTGAAATTACATCCTGAGGTCGGGGGGGTTTTCTTTATTTTCATTGCAATTTCATTTTGTCTGGCAGATGGCACAATGAATATCTTTGGCGATGGCCACGGTGAGACATTTGAACAGCACACACAATTTTTTTACAACTCCATTTTTTTTTTGGTCATGTTCTGCATCTGTTCTAGGGGTAACGGTTAGATTATGTAATTTTTCTTTAGCTGCAAGGTAAATATCTATCAAGAGTAGTTGTTGCTATGCAGGGGAACATTACAGGGTTTTAAACTATTGGGTTAATCCTAGAATGTAAGCCCCAAATCCAAATGTTTCCTTTTAAACCCTACCTCTACAATGCCACCCCACCCATGCCTGCCCGGCTTCATTTACAATTAACCTGTAGGGGAAAGTAGCAAATCACAGTGTTACTTTGGGGTACAATACATATGGAAACGTAAAGTGCTGAATGTATTGTTATATTGTATGCTGGTGTTTGTACTTTATACTATACACTACCTGGCTGTAAATACTGTATATATGTTTTACACCTGCCAGATCCACCAAAAAACTCTCTTCCACTGTTGCTTTCTAAAAATTGTAATATATAGGGAAAACCTGACAGCAGTACCATTCACGATTAAAATAATACTTGTTAAAGCCAACACCTCCCCCCCCCCCCCCCTTCCTCCCTCCTATTGTCCAGTGGGAGCGATAATTAATGTAGGCATGAAATTACAGATGCACACAGCAGCGCAATTACCGTATGAGTTATGCTATTAAAAACGCGAGTGAAGACTGTTACCAGCCAGAGGTGGGCCACGTGAAACACCAACCCCGCCTAAAACATCCTCCAAGCAAAGCAGTATCTGTTGAAAGGGGTATTACACTGACCGCATGTCTGTGATTGCCATCGCTGCTCTTCTGTTACTTTCCATTTCTGTGTTTCAGTATTGGGACATACCCACAAGGACTGAATGGAATCCATGTATGCGTGTCATGGCTGGTTGAACAGTTGTCTATGCATGTGTGTTAACACACATTTTATAATTTTTTTTTTTTTTTAACTTTATCTGTATACAGTACAACAAAACACCAGCCAACACAACCCCTCAACCACCATCATGCATATTGTGTTTGTTTGGGAGAAGGTTGCACAGTTCTACTGTGTGTCATCAATGAATCGGCATTGAGTTACAGAATTCTGCGTTGTAATGACACCGTAAGCGAGTTTACCTAACAATGTTGACTCAGGCAGTAGGGTATTCATGCAAACAAAGGAAATAAAAAAACCTCACAGCCCTGCTCTGCCCTTTTCTTTGTCCCACTACTCAAAAAACGGAGACTGTGGTATGCTTTAGTTGAATAAGAAATATCTATTGAGCGAGAGGAGAGAGTACCGTACAGTCACCAAGTACAAGATAAATATAAGTTTAGAGTGATGGTACCAGGAAACAATATAGGGTTAAACATTGGGTTGGTACTGATTAACACGTGCAATATATCACCGAGTATGATACCATACTGATTCAACATTGTTAAAGTCATGTTTCATGGCCCATGGGCCCAGTCTCGTTGCACTCTGGTACCATCTAGAACAGGGTGTATGAGGTGTGCACATTAAAAACAAAAAAATCTTTTTTTTTTCGTTTCTCGTTTTATAAAAAAACAAAATAAAATTAAAATGCATGACGCAGTACATTACCGCAATAAAAAAATGTTTTATTAAATTCAGTGTTGGTGTCAGTTTAATACCTGGTACCATGTTCCACTAAAGTTTATTTACACTGTAGGGTTAATAAGTGCAAATGAACAGTTGCTTTCTTTTTATGTTTTAAGAAATATTTAATTTCTTTTTTGCATGTTATGAACATTACGTATATTACGTATATTACGTACAGTATGTAGCCATGTGTAATTTTGGGGTTACATGCCTCTCTCCTCCTGTGCAGTAAACCCTGTTAAGAGGGCAGGTTTGCCAGGAGTAATGACGTTTGCCCTCATCCCCTGTGAGGTGTAGTGTGTAGCAAAGGAAGTGACAGCATGCTCTGTGTCCACTTACAGTGACACAGGGGTGGTGCCTACTGGAGCTATATATTACGCATCACTTCCTAAAGTTAGGAAGTCTGTCAGTGTCTGTTCACTGTGTCAGTTGCAGTGTGACTGTCTGACCCAACACAGTGCCAGGTCTCTGGCAAGGATTGTGGCCCTCCCTTAGGGGAGAGGTGGGCAGACTATTCCCCTTACTCTATTAGGAAGTAAGGGAAGAGCAAGGACAGCTTCTAGGGCCCTGACTAGGAGTGGTGTCCAGGGACTTCCTTGAGGTGGGCAAATATGCTGAATATGTGTGGCTAAGACCGGCCGCTATGATGGGCAGTCTGCCATGGAAGATATCAGTAAAGATTGCCTGTTGAAAAGAACCTTCTTGCCTAAGATTGGAGTCATTCAGGGAGAAGCTGCACCAAGGGGTTCTCTTCCAGAGACTCCTCCCTGCTGTCGTGCGGACCTGGAAGAGATGGAGGCGCTGTACCAAATGTGAGTAGATCTCAGCACTACCTCACGATCCAGTCCTGGTGAATTCCCCTATACCATCAAGCAGGAGACTCAGGAGTCCTGTAAGGCAGCAGGTGCACCACACTACATTACATGTGACATGGGACAGTATCCTCACATAGGGGCCAATATGAGATTGGGTGGGGATACAACCGTTACACGTACAACACCACACACCACGTACAACGCCACCCCTCCCTCTCTGAACACTCATGTACAGTCCTCTACATCAGGGGTGCACAGACTTTCTGTGCTGCACCTCCCCCCCTGCCTGCCAGCCCCTGTGCTCGTGCGCCCTCCTTACCTAAGATCCACCGTCAAATGATGCGTGGGTCATGACACGTCACGTGACCACGCGGCATAATTTCACACCGCGGTGACGTGTCGCTGAACACAAGGTAGAAGACACTGCAGAGGCCTCACGCGATACCCCGACATTTAATTTAAATGTCTTGGGGAATAGCCCGGGGCCTCTGCAACCGCCACGTCCCTCCAGAAAAATCTTGCACTCCCCATTTTGCGAACCCCTGCTCTACATGATAATAAATGCATCAAACATTTTTTTTGTAAAATGGACAGAAACAAACCCCCTCCTTCACATACTACCCCGAAGCCCCATCAATATTCCCATCTGCCAACAAACACTCTCCAATCCCCTCCCCACTAACCCCATTCCTTCAACAGTACACACTCACCCACCCCCAACACACCAAGCCCATCCACCCGCACTACCACTCAACACTCACCAATCTCTTTCCCCCAACACTACCCTTCCCCCATAATAAAGAATGCAGTGTTTCTGGGCCTGGCTGCTTGCTTCCCCAGACTGCCCGCTTCCTTCCTTCATTAACCAAATGCCTGCAGGGGAAAGGTGTAAATCACTGTGTTACTTACTGTACAATAAGTATGATATATATACATGTGCTGAATGTTTTGTTACTAAGGTTAGTTATACCTTGCACTGTACACCGTTCATATTAGGGGCAAGGTATTTGTGGTAATGGAGGTATAAGAGACCATCTCAGCAAACCTTGGTAAAAGTGCAGTACACAACTCCTCGCACCCTAAACAAATAATGTAGAATTTCTATTACAGGTACAATTACTGTATGGTTCATGTTAACAAATAAATAATTGCAAAGGGCATTTACCTTACATAAGGGAGTCAAGTGAAATCCCAAACCTGACTCAAACACCTTCCAGAAGCGGAGAGTGTGGTGGGGGCAGGAAGGTGCACCCCCATAATCTGCAGCACTTTCACCGGGCCCCCTGATATTCATGCTACAGCTGCGTCTGCCATCTCTGCTGGTTTGTCTGCTCCGGATACTACTGCTGCTGGTTCCATCTGTGCTGTTTTTGTTACAATGTAACTGTTTACCTATTAACACATAGCACGTCAAAAGCATGGAACGCATATATACACGTGTCACGGCTGGTTGAATATTTGAGTTTGCATCAGTGACCTTACATTATATTGCATAGTTACATTAACAATCTAAATGTCATTTAAAAGTAGCTTTATCTGTACATGGAAACACTACAGGGTTGACCATTACAGAATGAATACTGATTATCACCTGTAATGTGTAACGCCACACCATCAGATATGGCCCCATGCTAAGTGCAACGTTGTGAAAGTTACGTTGGTTGCCCTCAGTCACGTTTACTCTGGAACTTTCCATATCATGGTATAACAGTTGGGCGTATAGAGAAAACATTTTCGGGGATGGGGAGTCACGGAACAAGGGCCTAGATACATCAAACGATATTAAGACAATATCGCACCGGATTAAATAACGGGTGTTATTAATGCATTTGAGGACCAAAGTAATTAAGATGGTGGTATTCATTTACCAGGTTCAATATTTTACCTGTAAGGGCGATGTGGGAATTAACGCAACAGTTAATAACGCATTAATTCCTGCATCGCGATTGCACTAATAATATTTATATCATAGGGATCTGTATTATCTATTATTATAGAACCCTATGGTAGAAATTACATCAAGCCCGTTGATGCCTGTGGCTTCCAAGATATTCCACAGGCATCAAAGGGGGTTAATACACAATCAAACTACACTACCCCAAAAGCTCTATTAGCCACATTTGATTAATGGCTATATTGGCCATTAAAAAATAAACAAAGATGCCCAAAGCTACTTCCAATGTGACAAAAATACACAGTGCAATACTGTACCTATATACTGTATTCTCTTGAAAAAGGGTCATTTGGTCCAAACTTTGGCCAAAATGTCTTAAGCCTGCTAGCCACTTCAAGGCATGACCGTTAGCAGGTCCTAACACTCCCTGAGTTAAAATTCTTATTTACCTCTATAATTAGGGGAAGAATGATCAGCATTGGATCTGTCGTAACCCAGCAAAATTAAACTGACCTGCCAATTTGGAAAGTGGGGAGGAGTGAGCTTAACCCTTGGGGGGAAGGGCCACTAACCTCCCAAAAACAGCTGAAACCAGCTGCACATAGTTAATAAACACACAGATACCCAAAAAGCTCTGAGAAACCCCAAACATTACCACATAATATATGTCGCCAGGTCCCCTTTCGGTCCCCTGTTGTTGCGCCTCTCCGCTCTTACTTTCGCTGCTGCAGGGGTTAGTGTGGGTGGCGATAGGTTCGCCAGAAGCTTCGGCAGCCCTCTCTGCAGGGCACCGCCATCTTGGGCTGGGTTGCGCAGGCGTGAGGAGTGCCAGGAGTCGCAATGGCCAATATGAGGGTTGCGCAAGCACAGTGCACAGCGCGCACGCGGCAGCCCATATGCAAAGGTTCTGCAGGGACTACAAACCACGTAATGCTATGGGGCGGCAGACCATGTGACGCCAGGGAGCCTATCATGCAGCTAGGTCTCCTAAACAGGGAGTTTGCACGCTGAAAGAGGAGGAGTCAGTCGGAGCTGGAGTGAGATAGGGGTAAGAGGTGTGTGTGCAGGGGTCTGTGACCCTCTGCATTAGGCCAGATTTCCCCTAGGCCCCAGCTAGGCCTCGACTCACAGTATTAGTTTGTGGCAGCTACAGGGACAGGCCCTTAGATAGGAACCTTGCCCCTTAGCTAGTTATAAATTAGGGACACTGGTGGTCTGGGACCAGACTACTGGGCTGAAGCAGAGACTCTCCTCACGGTGGGACATTTCCGCAGGATACCACCCCACACGGAGGAGATCACACAGTGGAGGACATTGCTGGATCGCGGATCCCTTCTGATCCTTGTCGGCGCGCACGGGTGCTGGAGCGCCCGGCAGGTACCATTACAGAAAGTGCACCAACTCTAATACATTCAAATCTATAGAGAAACCCTGTTTAAAGTGACACTGGGTGGTTATTGACAACTGTAGGTTTTAGCTAATGCTACGGAAGAGGCTATGACAGTTGGGTTGGATTGATAAGGAGATCTGAGAATATTCCAGTATTCTATGTATGGAGATGTGGGCAGTTTCTTATGAGATCATATCAAGTTAGCTGTAGGACCTTAGCTGGAAGTGGAGTTAGTTATAGAGCTTACTGGGTAGTTTTCTCTGTATAAAGACTGGGAGGGAGAGACGAGCAGTTATGCTTAGAGGCAGCAGACTGGGAGACCAGGAGGGAGAGAATGATAACACCATGAAGAGAAAGAGACGGGTTAAAACCAAGATGGAGGAAAGAGAAGTTTTATCATGACATTAAGATCCACTCAGAAACAGAAAGAAAGCTGTGCAACAATTTTTAAGAATACCATAATTTATTCGGAACATCAACTGCCATTTCGTACTATTTGTATGTAATTATCTTCAAAATAAACATTTTATTTTTATGTGATGAACCAGAATTACTGAGGTCTGTTATGCTGGCATAATTATGAAAAAGACGTAAAAAGACATTTAAACACCATAATACCCACGGAAACCTTGGAAAGATATGTTGCACGCTGCAGGGAACAACAACGTAGATTTGCCCAGTTGATATTTCAGCACAATTATTCTTTGAGCTTTATAGCAAGTGGGCCAGAAAAGTGAACTTTGATGCTTTCTTGTGGTAAGAAGAGTATATCAATAAGTTGTTTGTGCTATTTTAGATGTACTTGAGAAGAGAATATAAATACACTACTGCCAATTTCAAGAACGTGAAAGGCACAATTAATGGACTATTATGGCATGCGAGGACTGTGGGCTGGTTAATCAGTGACTGAAACTGAGGAACACATGACCTTTTTAAGAAATAGTTTAATATTTAATTATGTTGGCGAGGGGGCTACATAGCAGGGTCGCAGACAGATTTCTCGGAGCCCAGGACTAGAGTTATGACTGCCCCCCCATGTTGGCAACCCCCCCAACTCCTGTTTCAGCGGTTGTCATCCCCCCATGTTGGCTGTCATCATTCACCCCCCCCCCTCCGTGTCGGCGGTCATGCGAGCCCCCACATTTCACACCTCACATGCCCCCTCTATTTCCCCCTTTCTTCCCATGTATTTCTCCCCTTCCATCTCACTCCCTCTTCCTCACTTACCCATTCTCTCCTCTCACTCCCCTCCTTCATCAATTACCCCACTCTCCCTCAATCCCCCCTGCCTTGTATGTATTTCTCTCCCCTTCGTCTCACTCTTACTCCCTTTTTTCCTTCCTAACTCCCTCCCTCCCTCACCGCCTCTCTCCTCTCACTCAATCCCCCCTCCATCAATTACCTCACTTTCACTCAATCCCCACTCCTCACAAAACAAAAAACCTTCCCACTCACCAAATACATACAACCCTCCCAACCACCAAATATATACAAACCCCCCAACACCCAAATACATACAACCCCCCAAACCCCCAAATACATACAACCCCTCTCAACCCCAAATACATACACCTCTCAACCTCCAAATACATACAACCCTCAATAACATACAACCCTCCCCAACCCCCAAATATATACAACCCCACATACCCAAATACGTACAGCACTCCCACCCCAAAATACACACAATCCCTCAACCCCCAAATAATACAACCCCACTAACCCCAAAATAAATTCAACCCCCAAATACATACAACCACCCAAATATATACAAATACATACAACCTCCCCTACCCCCAAATACATTTAAAAAAACAAAAAAATAAATACAGACTTTACCTACCTTGGGGATGATCTCAGGGGCATGGTCTGCTGACCCGGCTCTCAACCAACTTGTTTTCCCGTCTTCCAGTCTTCTTGTTGCCGCTGCCAGGCCTGGCTCTCCCAGGCTGCGGGCCTCCCTCACTGTCCCACGCTGAGATTCTGATGCTGGCGTGCGCTGGGCATGCTTTCGGTGGGCGCAAACATCACATTATAAATGTCAACATCTTGTTTGTGTTGAAAATACATCCAGAGATGCAAAACATCAGTATTGTAAACTGACTTTTCAGTATTTCTTATCATTGTATTGTAGCTGCTGCACACATGCGCAATAAGTAAGTGTGTCATGGAACAAGAACTACATTTCTGACTCACCCCCCTCTCTCCTTTGCAGCTTCTGCCTGTCAGATCTTATTCCCAGCTGCATGGAGTTTGCACACACATACTGTGCCTGTGTAACTTGCAACAATGTTGCATTTCTTGCCTCCGGGCATGGAATCAGTGAGCTGCTACTGCAGTTTCTGAGATCCTCACCAGAATGGGCTAGTCTGCCCCCCTCCTGTTTGTTCACAGAGATAGTCTGCCCCTAGACTATTCCCTTTACCCACACTGCCCCTCACTTCCTTTTCCACCCTGGAGACAGTGAGTACAAGACCCTTCTCTGTTCATCCCCCATGGTGAGGCCATCTCTTTTTACCCGTTTCTAACTAATAATCACCACTACATACCATCCACAAGTATTTGTATCCTGCTGCTTTTCCCAATAAAGTGGAGGAAATATTACAGGGCTTGGAGTGATTTAAAAGGGAACTGAGTTAATACTATCGGCAGCCATTCACACATCAATCGTGACCCTGGCTTCAGAAAAGTAAGAAGAGGACCGTGTGCCTTGGGGACACACACAGATGAGCTGCTACCCACAGCCTTTATGCTAGAGAAACAAGCAAGCAGCTTACACAGCAAACTGCACACAGCCTGCAGCCTTAACAGAAAGAAGTAGCTCAAACTGCGCAGCAGCTTTGCAAACATACAGTGCTTCTTACACAAAACCTAATGCCTTTCTCTGTCTGAGCTCACCCTCTGCACAGCCCCATAGTGAGGAGCCACCATCTCACCTACCCCTGCGCACGTCCCCACGGCTAGCGCCATCAAGGGCCACGCTACCGGACACACGCCAGGACACGGGTCAGAGCCACCGGACACCTGTGAGTACAGCTACCCCTACGCTGCACGCTGCAGGACACCGCTCGGCATCATCTGAGACAGACGCCCATCGCTGTCAAGGTAAAAGGCCGCACGCCACACGCACTGGCTAAAGGCCTACACACACCTTCAGCATGGCAGAACTCAGAGCCTCACCAGAAATCACGCAGGAGAGCGATCACTCAGACACAGAGACTGCTGCGCAACTGCAACAGGCGCAGGCAGGCGCAAGGCCCAAACGGCCAGTCACACTGACACAAAAGGCCCGCGAAAAATACGAGACTGACATTGAAGCGCACCGCACTAAATTAGAGAAGGCCTGGGAGGACACTGATCGTGAGATAAGTAATGTCGCAAGTGCTAGCGATCAAGAAACCCAGATTAAGCAAGATATTACTCAGATTAAGTCAAGCCATAGACGTTACGTAACGCTGTCACAGGCATATTTCACCTATCTGACAAGAACTAACACAGAAGACAGCACGCGGGAACGCGATCTGCAAAAGGCGATTGACCTGGAGAGCGATGGCGTCGTGCAGACCGCCATCACAGACGCCCAAAGCGAGAGAAAAGAGCTCCTCCTGGAGACCGCATCGCAGCGCTCAAGCACATCCAGGCACTCATCAAGGTCAGCAAGATTCGCGCAATCTAACGCGTCCAGCGCAAACACAAACGCTACTAAGGCGCGAGCCACTGCACAGGCCGCACGTGCCAGGGCCGAATATAGTCGCAGAGAGGCAGCCATAAGAGCAGGAAGAGCGCGCATAGAAGAGGAGAAACAGACAGCTGCTGCGGCCACTGCTGCCGCCGCTACTGCCACTGCTGCCGCCGCTACTGCCGTTACTGCCGCTACTGCCGCTACTGCCGCAGCCACTACGCGTAGGAAAGCCGAATTTGATGCGGAACAAGAGGCACTTAACCAAGAGAAGGAAGCTGCCGCCATAGCCAAAGCTGAAGTCCTAGAAGCAGCCGCGCTACAGGATGGCGGGGAGCAACCGTACAGACGGATAGCCTCAGAGGATCCAGCCCAATGCACTGAAGACTACGTAAGGAGCCTCTTCAGTGTAAATACCAGCGCATCATCTCAACACGGAGGGAGTGACTCTACAGACACCGAAGACTTGCTAGGCCCACGAGGAGAAGACGCTGTTCCTTCAATGGTACATGCTGCCTTGGATAGCCACAGCTGCAACAATGATCCACACACCAGCGCGCACACGGATGCACTACAACAGGCTCGCCATCCAGGTACACCCACACGGGAAAACACAGCCCCTCACACCGACCAGCAGTCATCACACGTCCACGCCAAGGAAGAGGCGACCGCACAGACCCTCCCAGCAACTACCTCAGAACGGGACAAACACGCCGAAGCCTCAGGCCTGACAGACATAGTCAAGTACATGATCCGGCGTGACCTGGTGCAAGCAGGACTCACCAGCTTCGACGACCGCCCTGAGAACTACCGGATGTGGAAGTTCACGTTCAAAGACGCAATCAGCAGCTTGGACTTCTCAGCAAGGGTAGAGCTCAACCTGCTATTCAAGTTCCCGGGGAACGAATCCAGAGAGCACGCGAATAGACTGCGGGCGGCAAACGCGCACCAACCCCAAGTAGGTCTTGACCTAGTGTGGGAAAGGCTAGAAGAGTCCTATGGCAGCCCCGAAGTAGTCGAGGATTCACTCTTCAAAAGAGTCGACAGCTTCCCCAAGATCACAACTAAAGACTACTCGAAGTTACGAGAGCTCGGGGACCTGCTGCAAGAACTGGAGTTCGCAAGGAAAGACCATTCCTTAATAGGTCTCAACGTCCTAGACTCAGCTCGTGGAGTGAGACCCATCCTGGAGAAGCTACCCTTCAACCTCCAAGAAAAATGGATTTCACAAGCCTCCAAATACAAAAGGGAGAAACAAGTTGTCTACCCCCCATTCTCAGTTTTCTTGAGCTTCATTCGCGAAGCAGCCAGGACAAGGAACGACCCCAGTTTCATCTTAGGTGCGCAAACCACATACAGTGCAAGCAGTCTGAGGAACGAGAGACCAGCGACGAGATATGGTAACTCCCAAACACCCATCTCGGCCCGCAGGACGGACGTGCCTCCCACGACCCAAACTACTCCCGATCAGTCGGTCGCCGGAGACAAGGAACCAAGGGACCCAAACAGGGAATGTCCAATACACAAGAAGTCACACCAACTCAACAAGTGCTTTGAGTTCAGGATGAAGTCCCTAGAGGAACGCAAGAGGTTACTTGGAGAATTCAGAGTTTGCTTCAGGTGCTGCGGTTCCACGACTCATCTAGCCAGGGACTGTAAAGAAGAGATCAAATGCAGAGTGTGCGAAAGTGACAAGCATGTGACATCGTTACACCCAGAGGCGCTGACACTCCACCAACTCAAGAACCCATCCTCCGTAGCGGAGCATGGCGGGGAGGAAGGAGAAGGAGAGCCAACATCCGTCACATCTCAGCGCACTGAGGTTTGCGGAAAAGAAGGTGACAAAATATCCTGCTCCAAAATATGCCTTTTCGCAGTGCACCCCCAGGGACAACCTGAGAAGGCTATTCGGATGTACGCAATCCTCGACGACCAGAGCAACCGATCGCTGGTCAGGTCAGAGTTCTTCGATATGTTTAACATACAAGACGGTGCTTCTCCTTACACCCTCAGAACGTGCGCAGGGCGAATGGAGACCACAGGGAGAAGAGTGAATGGCTACACCATATGCTCAATAGACGGCAAAGTGAACATGCCCCTTCCCACACTCATCGAGTGCAGCCACATGGCCACAAACAGGGACGAGATTCCCACACCAGACATGGCACGCCATTACCTGCACCTCAAGGGAATAGCCAACTACATCCTGCCAGTAGAACAAGGCGCCAAGATCTTGCTGCTGCTCGGCAGGGACATCATGAGGGTACATAAAGTCCGTAAACAGCATAACGGACCCCACAACGCGCCATACGCACAAAGACTTGACCTAGGATGGGTGATAGTGGGCAATGCGTGCACCGACAAAGAGCACGGATGAGACTATGTTGACGCCCGCAGAACGGTGGTAACAGAATGTGGACACACATCCCTCTCTGAATCATGTCTTGGCCATCTCCAAGTGATAGGAGGGCCAAGTGAAGAGAAGAGACAAGGTCATACCCCTGAGATCAACAAAAACATCCTCACATCAGGGGGATGTGACAATGGCCTGGGATGCTCAGCAGTCCAGACAGCTAAGGATGATGAGTCGATTCCACCGAAGGAAGAAAGTAACCTCCCAAAGGTGACCGACAAAGGGATCGTCCAAAAGGCAATGAACGATCAAACAGTCCTCTCGCGAGCAGTGGCACGACTAAGATGTACAGTTGTTCCTCTCCACAGAGTATCAAGCGACAAAGCAACCAACTGCCATGGCTGGCATAGCCGCAAAAGATTGCGCCCCACAGGTGAAGCCACAGTGTCAAAAGGACTGTCCTCTCACACATCTAAAAAGAGACAGTCACTGAGACATTTCATAAAGGGTTTTACTAGAGCAAAAGAGACTGTTCTTCGTTACGTCCGGGGAGACAATAACCTCCCGATGGCAGTCAAAAAAGAGACACAAAAGCGTTTCACCAAACTACGCAGAGATGTTCTCGTGCAAGAGAAATGCACCGATGACCTACGGTGCACAGCGTTCCAGACAACAAGGGACGACGACAAACAAACACCATTGAGGGAAGGTAGAGGATTCCCGAGGTTAACAGTCAAGGAGCTCGTTAAAGACGGACCGGGCAGCTGGGTGAACCCGCTACCACTCTGTTCACCAAAAAGACACCTCCTGAACAATAGAGAACCTGTCATCTCTAGGCTCACTTCGCTCCGCCGCAACCCACAAAGGGAGCCGGAGACCAAAAGCAACTTTGTGGCCTTCATCCAGAAGAGACTCCTTACCGCCCATTGCAAAGCCAGCACTTCTAATGAAGGAAGGCGAAGAATGCCGGTACCTCCAATCATCTGGGGCCTACCACCCTCAGGAACCCGATCAAATACGGATAGTGTTCAGCCCCAGCACTCAGCTTCAGGGAGTCTCCCTGAACGACGCCCTCTTTACTGGACTAGATTCGACAACCAGTCTTCCAGGAGTGTTGTTCCGCTTCCGCAAGGAGCCAAAAGCTATCTCCTTCTGCCAAACGCCAGGTGATAGAGCGACAGGCTACCACGACTGGCATACCTACAAGGGGATGCATTCTGTGGGTAAAACTACAGAGACGAAAAGACTGCTCTCTCACAAGGCTAAAAGGAAACAGTTCCAGAGACCTTTACACAAAGACATTGTGGTGCAACCAGCAAACCTGGAGCTGTGCATCCACCCTGCATCCTTTGCCAAAGAACCTTGACCAAGGGACCTTGATACCAGTGATACCGGCCGGTGTCACATCGCTATGTGGACATAGACTCTTGCATCGTTTGAGAATGTGATGTTATCTTTGTTACGCATTGCACATATGTTCCACATAGTCTGTTATATAGTGGTAGCTACAGATACCAGACGGGGAGTGTCATGGAACAAGAACTACATTTCTGACTCACCCCCCTCTCTCCTTTGCAGCTTCTGCCTGTCAGATCTTATTCCCAGCTGCATGGAGTTTGCACACACATTCTGTGCCTGTGTAACTTGCAACAATGTTGCATTTCTTGCCTCCGGGCATGGAATCAGTGAGCTGCTACTGCAGTTTCTGAGATCCTCACCAGATTGGGCTAGTCTGCCCCCCCCTCCTGTTTGTTCAGAGATAGTCTGCCCCTAGACTATTCCCTTTACCCACACTGCCCCTCACTTCCTTTTCCACCCTGGAGACAGTGAGTACAAGACCCTTCTCTGTTCATCCCCCATGGTGAGGCCATCTCTTTTTACCGGTTTCTAACTAATAATCACCACTACATACCATCCACAAGTATTTGTATCCTGCTGCTTTTCCCAATAAAGTGGAGAAAATATTACAGGGCTTGGAGTGATTTAAAAGGGAACTGAGTTAATGCTATCGGGAGCCATTCACACATCAATCGTGACCCTGGCTTCAGAAAAAAGTGAAACACATATGTGTTCCATTCAGAAGATATAGTCCATCCATATGCAATAATTCAAGTAAAACGCGCTATTCCGACACAACAGCTCATTGTTTAATGAATGCATCGATTCCTTGATTATCTACAGGTGAAGCTGTACAAGAGACAGACGGGGAATGTTTGTGGAAAAAAATGTAATATCTTTTTTTAATTTTTGTTATTTGTTATTGTATAAAGTAATAAATATTGTAAACAAATCATTAATCAATAGCCTCAGAATACAGCACATTGAATTTAGTTTTCGTACACTCTAACATACCCTATGGCTTCAGCAAAGTACTACAGAAACATCAGAGCACCATTCATCAGTCGCGGTCACGGGATGCGACATGCAATGAAATGCAAAGGAATTACACGCTTTTTCCCATGGTCACGGCAACAGAAAGTCTTGCTACAGCTGTACATTAACCTCTGCTCCTAGGATCTCTATGGCAGTTGAAAGATACATGATGAACAAGCCTCATATTGTACATATGCTACTGATGCAAATTGACACAGATGAACATTTTTGCTCCCTGTTTTGGAGCAAATTGCACCATCTTTACGCATGCACTTCTTTATCTTTATTTATGACCCCATGTTTTAATTGTTGTGCAAGGGAAGGACGTCCAAATCTTCAGAAAACACTACTTTTGGTCATTTTCATAAAATTAAGTTTCCTGTACTGAGGTACAAAGAAAATAAAAAGAAGTGTTTAAAAAATGATGGTAGTACAGTATAATGACTAAATCATGTTAGGCAATCGGAAGCATAAGAGGCCCATACACAAATAGACCCCTATTAATATGGTGACAAGTCAGTAACACAACGTTAATGATGATTATTATTATCGTTTATTTGTAAAGCAGCAACATATTTTGCAGAGCGAATGCTGTAACTTACATTAAAGTGGATGTTAAATAGGGGTCTTAGAGGTTTTTTTTAAGTGTTATAGTCATTATCAATCCATTAACAGTGATTCTAGCTACAGTATCTTGCTTTAGTGGAAAATTGTCATTGCAGTTAATTTACTGGCAAATTACAGATTTTGGATCATTACTTTGGCTGCTGTGGATGCTACATTACCATATCACGCCACTAGATGCCGCTGACGTTTAGCTATGTAGCATTTCCAAATGTCATCAAGCTCACGTGACCTTTTATATTATAGTGTAGAATCATTTGTGTAATTGCAATTGATGTGTTTTTTCAACATGCACAACACTGATGTATGGCCAAGTTTCCACGTTTTCAACGACTGGGTAAAATTAGGTAGATTTTGCTGGTGTCTGCTGGATTTGTTCTACATCAACAGTCAATAGCACCTGTAAATACATAATGTAGAGAAAAAACATGCACTCTTTATAACAACAAATATTTTAAAATTCTGTATTCAAAAGCATTCATCTTCGATAAAGTCCAGCATAGGTCCTGTTTTTTTTATCTTCATTTATTTTTTTACATTGACATCTTTTCTCCAGGTATTGCAGATGTCCCTTCTCTACTATCTTAAAGATGCAGTTCCCAATGCCTTTGTTATTTTATTTTAAAGATTTAGTTAACCCGTAATGCAATCAGGTGCCCGTTTTCACCTGCTAAATTAATTTTAAATTGAAACTTTTATTCCTAATAACTGGGTCCAAAACTGAAGTTAATGTGGCTGCTAAGCCTCCCCTTTTTGTGACATCTATTGATTTATCCGCTTTTATCAGAGAAACTATTCTAGCTCAGGTTTTCATGAGAAGTCAGCGTAAAAAAACAGCTCTGTTCTACCTGGTGGGGCGGGGCAAGAAACAGCTGAGGGTTGCTATATGAATACTGCAGGCTTTTATTATACATTTTAAAAAATGTAAAACAGAGGGAAAAGGAGATTTTTCTGCTTTAAGAGCAATACAACGGATTTTCTGGCCTGGCCTGACCCACCCAATCTCACATTGACCCCTGTGGTCTAACTAGTCCCCATTACATGGTCGTGTCTGGTGGTGCACCTGTTGGCAACAGGACTCCTGAGTCTCCCGCATGATGGTGTTTGGGGATTGTCAACCCAGACAGGCAGCTGAGGTAGTGTGTGCGAGTCCTACCTATATCCAGTGCAGCGCCTCCACCTCATCAGGATCCCTGCAGCTGCGTGGGGATGATTCTGATGAGGAACTCCTCTGTGGTGCCATCATGTGTAGAGTAAGTTCAGACTCACACATGAAGATGTCTTTCCTCAAGGTTGCTTTATTGTGGCTTACGGTGCGGGCCAACTGCCCCTTACAGTGAATTTCTCTTAGCCACACATCTTGCTGTGTTATCCTTTCAAAGGTACACCCTCCCAATGGAGTGGGATCCCCTCTCCCCTCAGGGAGATCCCCCCCTGTGCCAGGTCCCTGGACACAGTATGGCTTGGACAGCTAGATGTCAATTACATAACATAGGGCCACTAGCTAAAACACTAGTGTGACACCCACTCTCAAGTCTCAACGCAGACTTGCTCCTTACTCCAACACACTACTTTTGAGCATTGCTGTGCCTTATATATCTCAAGAGGCAGGCACATCTCTGATGTCACTAACGGTGGACTCAGAGTATGTAGCCACTCCCATCTATACATAGGGCACCTCACCAGGGTGTGAGGGCAAACCTCCATGATTACTGCTGGCATCCCTGTAACGTACCAGGTTTACTGCCAGCAGGAGAGAAAACTTCTGTCAATTTTACAGCATGGCTACACAAGCAATATCCTACATCCAGTATCCTTTTTTTTTTAAATAAATCAGTCTTGCGTCAGCCGCTGTGGTTCCTGGTGGAGTGGGTACGGTGGCCTCTGCAGTCCAAAATGCATTTTGGACTGCAGAGGACACCATACCCACTCCACCAGGATCCACAGCCGTTGACGCAAGACTGATGCAAGGCAACCCGGGAAGCGAGTGAGAGACACAGAAAGGGGAAGCCGTGCACATGGGTACGCACACAGCAAGGAGCTGAGCCTGGAGCGGAGTAGGTTTGGAGTTCGCCCCAAAGTCACTCTCTGCTTTTGACCAGCAGGGAAAGTGTGAGTTGTCCTTTTCCCCCCTGTGTTGTTTGTCAATGAAAGTAAAATTTTAATGCACCATATTGCATGTATCTGTGCTTTCTTTTCTACATGAGGTTTTACAAGGAGGATCATGTTCCATGGGGTTGCAGTATACAGTAAGTGATATCAGTGTCTATTTATATTCACTAGGTTTATTGCACGGTTATATTGCACTGTTATATACACATTTATTTTGCACCACAAACACCAGTTTGTTTAGTTAGTGTGTTTTATGGTCTGGGTTACTGCAGGTGTTTAGGTTGTATCTGAGTTTGCTCACAAAATATCAATTTTATTTGTTTGCGCCTTATTTTGTCCCCTTTAAACTAATATTTTAGAAATTAACTGAGCCCTTGGAGGAAATGAGTAACATGCACAAATTAAACATATACAAAGTGCTGAAAATATGTAAATTCCCTTCTAAAAATGACAACCAATAAATACTGAGGCTTGTGTAGAGAAAGATAATGCTTGCCTGGAACCTTCAGACTTAAAGATAGCTTAAAGCTATCATACAGAGCTGCCAGAAATAACAGCTTCAGAATATTCTTCAATTGAGTGTAAATACTAGAGATGGATTAATCCGCCCAAATCTGTTTCCCGGCTTTTAACTGATGTTACCCCCAGAATCTGTTTAGCTGCGTAAAATCTGCAAACAGATTTGGGCAGTTTCAATCCGTGTTTGTTTCATCAAAATCCACCATTGGATACAACCCGTGTATTGATTTGTAGAATACAATCTACGAATTCAGCAATTCGTTGGCGGATTCTTAAGAATCTGCCAACGGATTGCTGAATCCAGCGGAGCGCAAACTGGGGGGCGCAAGATCATTTAGGGGGGGTGCAGGCAGTGTGAGGGGAAACCTGGGGGTGGGCAGAGCTGTAAACAGGAGGCCAAGAAGCAGCTCCGTGCTGCTGCTTCTCTGTGCTGTCTGCCTGCAGCGGGGGCGGGGCATTCCTTCCCTGCATACAGACAAGCCCTCCTCCTCCTGTGTTACCCGCTTTTCAGCAGCATGGGGGACAGGAGCAGGTTTACAGTAGTACTTCCTCCCCCATGTGAATGTGTGTGACTTATGATTGTGTGTTGTGTCTGTGTTGGTTGTGATTGTGTGTGTGGTGTCTGTGTTGGTTGCAATTGTGTGAGTGTGTGTGTGTTGTGATTTTGTGTGAGTATGTGTGTTTTGTGTCTATGTTGGTTGTGATTGTGTGTCTGTGTGTGTTGTGAGTACATGTGTGGGTGTGGGTGTTGTGATTGAGTGTGTGTGTTGTGTCTGTGTTGGTTGTGATTTATTGTGTGTTGTGATTGAGTATGTATGCTGTGTCTGTGTTGTGATTGTGTGTGGTGATTAAATGCAGCGGTGCGCAAACTGGGGGGCGTATGCTCTCCAAAGCTTGGCGCTTGGGGAGACAAACAAATTTGACTTTGAAGCGCGCTCATCAGTAGACAATGCGCGCGCACACACACACACACACAGCCACACAAACACACACAAAAATAACCCCGATCCACGCCCCCCCTGCTCGTGCTTGCAAAATCATGCAGGACACCCTGTGCTCATGCTTGGAGAGTTGGTGATGTCACCGCTCTCAACGGCAGCGTGGACGCAGCCTAATTTTGCAAGCGCGAGCTGTTGAAATAAGTATTTAGACATATTTGTATTTACATTGTATACCGTTTAATAAAGGTTTTTTTTTCATGTGACTTTGATTACATCAGGCAGGGGGGGAGGTCCGAGAAATTTAATGGATTAAAAGGGGCGCTCGGCATTGTATTGTATGTCTTTATTTATATAGCGCCATTAATGTACATAGCGCCATTAATGTACATAGCGCGTCACAGTAGGCATAAAAAGTTTACTCACCCCTGGCTGAATCCACGGATTGGATTCTACAAATCCTTCCACAAGTTGTGGAATCAACGAAATGCGTTGGTAATAATAATTTAAAAAACGCAAAATGCGAATCGCCCTGTTCGATAATGATTCGCTGAAATCCACGGACCAAATTAACCATCCAATTCGCTGCAGATCCAAATTTGCAAAAAACAAAAAAAATTGGCCATTTTTACTAAATACCTTAATACAGACATAAATTCCGAACAGATTGACAGTTAAAAAACCACAATACAGTTCACTCACATGTTCATGTCTGGTCATCTGTTCTATGGGTGATAGTGAAGTCCTCTGTGTGTAGATCTGCTGGATACAGAAGGAGGACGAGAAATGTGAAAGTGTAGTGCACTACCAATGGGAAAAAAAATAGGAAATAGAGAGGTGAATTCCAATAAAAAAGATGTTTTTAATTGGTCATGATAAAAAATGGAGGTAACAAACTACCTACACATTTCACACTGTAGCTCTATATCAAGGTATACATACATGTATTTGCTGAGCGCACTTGAAACCTTTCGACCAATAGCGTCTGCAGCGTCATGCGCACAAAGCGGGTTCAGACGCCCTGCCTAATATTTTATATCTTGGACAGATCAGCCTCATCAACAAGTCTTCAATGTCAGACCCAGATAAAGTTCCTCCAGAAACATTTCATCCAGAAAACAATATTCCTGGCAGGGTTCAAGTAGGGGGAAGACGGTGGCACTTTCAGGAACAATTAACCCAAACAACATCCGAAGACTGGGTAAATCAGGTAATTTCTCAGGGACACACCCTGGAATTTGAGATGTACCCCTTAAAGGATACATTCAAACTATAAAGGTTTCCAAAGCAGCCAGCCAAGGCCCAAGCTATAGTAAAATAAATTAATAAATTACTGGTCAAAGTGGGCAAAAAAGAAGGGCAATATCATCAGAGGTATCAGTAAAGATACTAAGAGAGTAGTGGGAACTTCAGATTTTATCAAATTGAATATTTATTAATAAATCATTATACATCACCGTTTCACCTGTTATTAGAAAGGCTGTAATAACAGCCAAAATGTTGATTTATAATGGTTTATTAAATAAATATTCACATTGAATAAATCCAAAGTGCTCAGTCCTCTCTTAGTATATTCCATGCAATTAGAATTGCGGCAGGACTGCTGTGGAGTTTTGGAAGCACCAGTAGATAAATCACAAGTATATTTAGAGTATTTGAGGGGTGCTCTAAAGAAGTCATACTGTTTTATCAGAGCATCTACTCTATCGTTTCTTTTTTCCAAAACACATAGGTTTCAGAATGATTCTAGACATGTTTCTATGGGTTAAATAGTTAAAAATGGAATCCCTGAGATCAATAATAAGAGCAGTAGAGGTGGGGGATCTGTTGGCTTCTGTAGACCTCAAAGATGCATATTTTCATGTGGCTAATCGACCATCCCACCAGAGATTCATATGCTTCTGTATTCAAAATAGACACTTCCAGGTCACAGCACTACCTTTTGGAATCGCCACAGCCCCCAGGGCATTGAGAAAAGTAATATCTGTAGCATACAGTACGTCAGCAAGTTATTATGTTTTTTTTCCATACCTCAATGATTTGTTTCTTCTTTTCAAAAGCGGAAGCTGTAATCAATTTAAAAATGGTCTCAGTCTTCAAAAGACTACGGATGGGTCCTAAACTCACAGAAATGCAATTTGATATCCTCAATGCAAGAACATTTTCTCAATATTAATTCACAGAAAGGAAGAATGTTTTTGCCAAATGGCTAAAAGGAAAATATAAAAAGCCAAGTATTGATCTTCAGAAAAAAGCAAGACCATTAGTCCAGCGATTTATGAGTCTGATAGGTCTCCTCTTTCCTATGATTGAAGTTGTCCCCTGGGCAAGATCCCACCTATATTCCCTCCAGAAAAATCTACTGTAGTAGCCTTATGGAGACCATATTCAAAAGGTCAAAGTCATATAATTTTACTATTAACAAAACCCGGAGCACCCTCAAATGGTTGTTGAAAAGGGCAAATCTAGATAGTGGGGACATTTTAGGCATTGTCACAAAAGGTTATCAAAAGAAGGTTGTGTAATACCGCGCTTGTCTTTTTTTTATCAGTATCAAGATATTTATTTTTCACAAATTGAATGCACTTAATATTCCCGCTGTGGAGCATCAGAAAAGGGGTAACAAATTAACTTTGTAGTGGTTGTCGCCATGATGAAATCCACCAACATGCATTTCACTTCCTCCTAGGAAGTTTCTTCCAGGTGAGGAGAAGAAGCTTCCTGGCGAGGAGCTGAAGCTTCCTGGCAACAACGACATGTGGAGTTACTGCGTAGCCAATCTGGTTTCAGCAATTTCTCATGAGAGATGGATGTTGGACCAAAGTAGTTTAACACAGTCAAGTTGCACCATTTAAAAATAATAATAACTTTACCAGATTGAGTGAACCTCTATATTATAAGAATCTTTATTCTCTTTTTTTTATGGCTAGGGAAATATGAACTTTATTTCTGGAACCAGGAGATAAAAACAGCAGATACAACAACATAGCTCATGCAGATTCAGAGTTTAAGGATCAATTACAGATACATGTCTTTGGTTAAAATACAGTGGTGACAACCTTTATTCTAACTCGGCTAGGTCCGCGAATTTCAGATTATCCCGGTTATGTGCGGTTTTGTGTCGTTTTTGCCCGGACTGAATTGCTTTATTTTCGCTCCCGTGATTCAAGCATTTTATTCTCGCTATCTGCAATACTGCAGTGCCGTGTAAAAACTCATGGGGGCGTTTGCGAGCTGTTGTCTTTGAAGTCTAATACCATCGCGGTTCAACCTACGTCAGTACACAGTCTGTGCGTGCGTGCGTGCGCGCGCAGTAATAGTAAAATTGCATATTTAAAGTACATGCATTTGCAATGCTGTGCTGCTGTACGGTACTGTACTGTATGTCTCATTTGAAAATTGTTGAAATGCATAGGCGTGTATAGTACTGTAGCAGTGTAAAGGGAACCCTCGCTGCTGACATTGTTTGAGTAGCCCTTTTGGCAATATTGTATCTCCTTTCACATGTCAGTGCTACACACTGTATCAAACATTTAGAAACATTTACTGTAGAAACCATACACTGTATCATTGCATATACTTACCTGCCCTGTTAGAGGGTATAGAGCTACAGTAGCCTAGAATTTATTTGGGATACATACTCTTTTTTGGTCTACCCTTCCTCCACCTTATTTTTAATTTGCCGCTAACATAGGATTTATGTATTGAGGATTGTATATTTTAATTGAGGATCTTTCCCAATAAATTTGTTTTTAACTTGATTTTCATAACACACATTACATCTCTCCCACACTATTCCTTTGAATGTGTGTCTGGTTTGAATTACATTCCTGCTTGACAGCAGTAATTTGCTGCGCATGTGCTTGTAACTTCGCCCACCACTGCTTGCTTACTGTATCTGAGTGATTGACCAAAATACAATACATTCTTTAATATCTTTAAAATATAAATATATAAATATAATTTAAAATAATCCGTTCTGTGGGTCTGAGCGTGTTGAAATTTGCCTGGTCCTCATGCGGAAGGACCCTTGCAATAGTGGCCAAATATCAGCCTTCCACGTCCCCCAGAACCGGAGATACAAAAATACAGTTTAAAAGCACATTACAAAAGTGGCTTTTTTCTGCCATGCAAGTCAATGGCAGAAACCTATACTTTACCATTACCCTGACTCCGTTCTGTTGCCATGAGAGGGTCGCTATTTGCCATGCAATCCTGCCGGGACTAGGACTACATGGTGACCAAATCTGAGCCCTCTAGGTTGAACAGAACCGGAGTTATGGGTTCCAGGTTTCTGCTCATTCTGACTTAGCCGTTTCAAAGCAGCGCGGCTTTCTTCGCCATTACGGTCAATGATAGGACCCTCCTTGCCGGCGTGACCCTTTCTCGCCGCCTTTACTGCTCGGACCCTGTTGGGGTCAAGTGAGGGGGTTCCTAACATCTAGGGGCAAAATGAATTTTATTTCTAGGTGCCCTAGAACAGAAGTTCCCACGTCAATTGGCCATGAACTTGACCGAGGCCCTAGTTCCCACGCCAATTGCGCGATCATTGCTCTTTTTTGACAATGTTGCCGATCTTGCAGCTTTGCGGTCTGGCAGTAAAAAAACACACAACAAAATCTCCTTTATTTATGTACAGTACAGCAGGTCAAAACATGTACTGTACAGTACAGTAGAGAACAATACAGTCCAGCACAACAGTATGGTCTTACCTGTGATTACCAAATTTTTTTTTATGATAAATGTTTTTATTTTTCCTTTTTCCACAAGCCTGCAAAAACCATCACACTGTATAACGATATTCAATCTGTGGAATGTGAATAAATATTAATCAATAATACAGTATATACTGTAATGTACTGTAATATATACTGTATATATATATATACTGTATATAGAAATATTATTTTTCCGTCTGTACAGTATCTTGTTCCTCATTCTGTGAATAGTACAGTACTTCATTGAAAAAGGAGAGGTTTTGTGTAGAGTATACAGTACGTGGTGCTTTGCTCATTTTCTGCAGTTACTGTAGTCATTGTGTTTTTAATCCATCCCTAGCCAAGCGTCAATCGCCTGACTGCGCCTGCGTGTACTCTAATCCTTTTAGAGATGGGAGCTTGCTGCTTACAGCGCGTGAGTCACCCAAGTCCCTCTCTCCACAGAGTCGTTAATTTGTGTTCTTAATCTGTCCATAGCCGAGCTACAATGCCTCTGTGCGCCTGCGTGTAATCACACCACCCCCCCCCCCAACCCTTAGATGCTTTGTTTACGGTAACGCTTTGGAAAATCCCCTCTCGAATTTGAAATGTAAATCTGATGTGCACGGCATTGTGAGAATTGAGAGTAAAAAAACCATTAACTGATTCATGTTGTTTTTTCATTCATTCTTATACTGTCCGGGGGGGGAAGGGGGGGTTGTTGTCAATGATTACGATAACCAGGAATGTGAATAAATATTTATTGTATTTCATCAGGGAAAAAATACAAAGATAAAAATAATCATGAATAATACATACTGCAGCCTTTATTAAATTCTTCTGGCAGATTGAAATCGGAGAAACATTTACAAAACATTTGTAAAACATGGAGTTACATGAAAAATGGACATTTATATGAATATTAATTAATAATACATACTGTAATGTACTGTATAATATATATACAGTATATATAGAAATATATTTTTTTCCGTCTGTACAGTATCTTGTTCCTCATTCTGTGAACAGTACAGTACTTCATTGAGAGAGGAGAGGTTTTGTGTAGAGTATACGTGGCGCTTTGCATATACATTTTGCAGGCACAGGTCCCTGCTTGTCCGGTGGAGCTAACAATCTACTGTTTGTTTTTTGTGCCTGAGGCACAGGGAGTTAAAGTGACTTGATTTTTATGTACTGTATTTGGGGGTTGTATTTGGGGATTTATTGATCGAATTATTATGATGAACTGCCTTTTGAAATTACAGTACTGTACTCTACAGTATGTTATTTCTTTGAACTGCAGCACAACTAATCCTTCAGCCCTCCCCCACGCACACACAAACTATTTTAGCCACACACCTCCAGAGTCATTCATTTTCTGCAGTTACTTTAGTCATTGTGTTTTTAATCCGTCCCTAGCCAAGCGTCAATCGCCTGACTGCGCCTGCGTGTACTCTAATCCTTTTAGAGATGGGAGCTTGCTGCTTACAGCGCATGAGTCATCCAACCCCCTCTCTCCACAGAGTCGTTAATTTTATGAATATTGCCATTGTGTTCTTAATCTGTCCATAGCCGAGCTACAAAGCCTCAGTGCACCTGCGTGTAATCACACCACCCCCCCCCCCCAACCCTTAGAGGCTTTGTTAACGGTAACGCTTTGGAAAATCCCTTCTCGATTTTGAAATGTAAATCCGATTTGCACAACATTGTGAGAATTGAGAGTAAAAAAACCATTAACTGATTCATGTTGTTTTGTCATTCATTCTTATTCATTGGTGTACTGTAGGAGTGGGACGGGGGATTTGTGGTTGTTGTCAATGATTATGATTAGCAGGAAAGTGAATAAATATTTATTTTATTTTATCAGGAACCAAAAAAATACAAATATAAAAATAATCATGAATAATACATAATGCAGTCTTTATTAAGTTCTTTTGGCAGATTGAAATTGGATAAACATTTAGAAAACATTTCTAAAACATGGGGAAACATGAATAATGCACATTTATAAGAATATTATTTAATAATATATACTATAATGTATTATATATATATATATATATATATATATAGTAATATTTTTTCCCCGTCTTTAGCTTGTTCCTCATTCTGTCTACAGTACAGTAGTTCATTGAGAGAGGAGAGGTTTTGTGTACATCATTACTGCTGTTTATATACTGTACATTTTACTGTACAAGCAGATTAGACTGGACAAAAAACCCCACCTCCCCCCAGGCCACCCTTTTTTCCTGAAACGACAAGAAAACAGAAAACAGTGCAGTTACTGTATGTGCGTACTGTATTATGGCATTGTGTGATGTGTAGTACTACTGTAGATGGCTGGTGCTGCTTTCTCTGGAAAGAAAAAATTGAGCAGTTGTAGGCAGTTACTGTAGTACTGTCAAACTAGTCTATACTGGAACTACTGTATACTCTGACTACTGTTAAATTCTATGTACTGTAACCTGATGGCTTGTGCTGCTCTCTCTGTAAAGAAAAAACTGTAACTACTGTATACTCTGACTATCTGGAAAGAAAAAATCTGTGCCATACTTACCTGTATCATACTGTACTTACAATACTACAGCACAGTACTACTTTCCTGATGCTTGCCCATTACACGCGATGACAATGGGCAACAGAGTGGCAAATGGTCTATATATTTATTGCAGCGTTCCACGGTGAGTACATCGTTCCAAAAACTCATTATGCCTTTCAACAACTCGTCCTTTTTGGAGGGTTTCGCCACTTTCCGGATATGGTCCTTCAGCTGATGCCAGACCATTTCGATCGGATTGAAGTCTGGCGATCTGTCATTGGAAAAAAAGGACAATTGGTTTAAGAGATAAAAACAGTGGGGAACAAAAATGGGACACGGTCTACTGCACTCCGCTGGCGTCTTCACCCAGTTGATGCCGTGCTCAAGGATATGCGCTGTTGACACGGCGTGCTTCGGATCGTTGTCCTGGTAGAAGCGGTGACCATTGGGGAACTCGCGTGTGATGTATTGCACTATCTCGGGCACAATGTTGTCTTGGAAGAAAGCTTTATTCATGTTTCCTATAGCAAGAAAAGAAAAGTGCTCAAAAAACTGCAGAATAGTAGAGTACAGTGCATACAGTAAGGCAACACTAGTAAAGTACAGTGCATTAGGCGACATTATACTGTATTTGATAAATTTTACCTTCAAAGATGACAATGCATCCCGGTCCACGCCTAGAGATGGCACCCCACACATGCAGCTTCACAGGGTGTTTTGGCTGCGGCTTCAAAGATATGCGGCCTTTTTTGTGGAATGCAAAGCTTGCAAATCTCTCCAGCAACACAGTAGACTCATCTGTGATGATGCAATCCTGGAAAGTCTCCCCACTGTCGATCCATGCCTGGGCCTGGACCACTCTTTTGATTTTGTTTGCGTCCCGTATCATGGGGTATACTCTGTAATGTCTATCAGATAAGATCCTGTGACCATGTCACCGATGCTAGGGCCACGCCGAAAACAGAACAATGGTGGTTCTTTGGCATACAGTAAGCACCAATCCTCTCGTCATTCTCCAAGATACGCCACTTATCCCGGATGCTCCGTTTAATGTCATTGGAGGCAGTACTGAAAGTGCTGACAATATTAAATCTATTGGTGACCGGTCTTGTTGGCACTGGTGTCAGAAGCATACTCCTGTCGATCTGTTCAACCTTCTGTAGGGCATACTGGATGTCCTTTACACAGTAGCCCCTCTCCCGGAAGTGTGCAGCCATCTGTACAAGAGCCCTTTGGGTCTCCTCCGGATCGGTCATAATTCTCTTCACTCTTAAGAGCTGTGAGTAGGGGAGACCCTTCTTCAGTGGTAGGGGATGATGGCTAGCTGCACACAATAATGAATTGTTGTCAGTGCTCTTCCGGTAGAGTTTGGTAGCCAACATGCCACCAGATTTATACACTATTGTGTCCAAGAAGGAAATTTCACTGGTACTGTAGTTAAGAGTGAAGCGTAGTGTAGATGGAATATCCTTCAAAGAAGCCACAAACGCTAGCAGGTCCTCTTCACTGCCTGCCATAGAATAAATACATCATCAATATAGCGGAGATATTTGACAATGTGTTGTCCATAAGACAAATCAGACAGGATGTGCATCGAGCTCATATAGGTCCATGTACAGATTTGCATAGGACGGCACCATGTTTGAGCCCATGGCCATCCCGGTGATCTGTAAGTAATGATGTTTCTCGAATCTGAATTTTTTTTGTGTAGAATAACTTCAATAAGTAGCATGAGAAATTCCACAGGAGGACCTTGCTGTACACCAAATTCTTCAAATTTAGTACGGACCGCTTCCAAGCCTTCAGTATGGGGGATATTAGTGTACAAACTGGACACATCTAAGGTAACAAAGATACAGTCTGACGTATCAACGGATAGGTCGCTAAGCTGCCTGATGAAATCCGTTGTATCTTTGATATATGAGCCCATCCTGGCTACCAGTGGCTGCATGTAAAAATCCACAAATTGTGAGAGAGGATGGCATAGCGACCCCTGGGCTGAGATGATGGGTCTGCCCGGAGGTGCAACACTAGACTTATGTACCTTAGGGAGAGTGTACAACACTGGCATCACTGGATGATCTTGGGTCAAGAATTTACTTGTTTCTTCTGAAATCCAGGCGTTGTTCAGTCCAAGCTGGATAATGCCATCAATTTGCCTCTTGTAGGCTACCGTCGGGTCACCAGACTATCGTCTATAGTGATGTGTCACCGAAAGCTGTTGCTCAATCTCTTGTTTGTAGTACTGATAATTGAGTACAACAATCCCCCCACCTTTTTCACCAGCCCTCACTATAATCTTACTATTGTCCGGTAGTGTTTTGAGGGCTGATCGCTCAACTCTGGACAGATTATAGAAACTGGTCTTATGTTTCTTCAAGATGCTGCGAGAATCCTTAGTTAACAGATTCATAAACGTGGCGATATTCGGATTGGTGGAGTGAGGATCAAATGTACTCCTAGGTTTAAATGGATTTATGGATATGTCAGTCGTGCCACTCTTTGAGAAGAAGTCTTTAACTTCAGATGTCTGTGCAGTCTGTACATGTCCACCTCCCATTTAAAAGCATCTTGGGTGTGAGTAGGCACAAAGAATAGACCCTTTTGTAGGACACTTCTCTCGGCAGCAGTTAATAAATAGTCCGAAAGGTTGTGTCTCACCAGCTGTGTCTTGGATCCCCTTGTCGTTTTGCCTTCGTGCATGGGATATCGTCGATGTCCGGCCACCTCTCCTGATGGTTTTCCTTGTGTTGCACCGTGTGGAGGTATCTTGACCCGACCACCGTCACCTGACCCTAAAAAAGGCTACATAGTAGCACTGTCTGGGGCATCCGATTGATCACTGGTGGTGTATCCCATCTTGACTGTACCACCACGTTTGGACCAAGGCTGATACCGGTGTTGTCGCCCACTTCTGGAACCCTTGGTGTCGCCCAGACCCAGTAACTACCGGTATACATTCCGCTCCTTGTAATCAGCAGTTACCTGCCGGAGCTTCTCCATCTTAAATTTAATTAGATCGGCCCGATATGCATCCACTGTGGTCTGTATCTTTTTAATCCAATCCGTGCCAGTGTCTGCCGCTGGGGTCTCCTCATGCTTGATGTCAATCAGGCCAATATCCCTCTTATACTTGGTGATTTCTTTGCTTGATTGATCAATGACCAGGATCATCAGATCGAATGAGCATTTGTTTAAGATGGCTATCCAGCGCTTGCAGAACTCCACATCGCTTCTGCCTATAGTGGGTTGATTTTTCACCCTGAAACCCCTGGTATATATATTTGCATTTCATCCTGTGTAAAAGCTGTATTTAAAGCAGCATGCATTGGCGTTAGGATTTTCCATGTTATGTGGGCTTGAGACAGAAGGTGGCACTGTGTGCTCATTTGCATGACATTTCCCAGAATCCATTGCTGCAGTGGAAGCACTGTATGCTAGGTGATAATGGTGAAAAGCAGGGTTGCAGACATGTGAATGTGCTCACAAGTAATATTTGTATATGCTATATGCTATACGCTATACGGTGGAGGGTTTTTATTCACCTTTTCACCCACTATAACTTAAATAATATACAGTGGCAGGTTTTGTCACTTTTTTACCCACCATAATCTGAATAAGTGTGGTGAAACCTATCCCATGCGTCATTTTGCAAAGCAAGTATAACCAACCTCACACCGATGAGACCCATTAAGGTCAAAACGGCTGTCTGTGGGTGAGTTTACTGGCTATGCATCTTAACCTAGGCTATGCTCAAAAGCTGTGAAATGCAGCAAGCATACGCTTATAGGGGACCATGCTGTATGGTTTTGAAGCAAAAGGTAGCACTGTGTGCTCATTTGCATGTCATTTCCCAGAATCCCTTGCTGCAGTGGAAGCACTGTGTGCTGGGTGATAATGGTGAAAGGCAAGGTTGCAGACCTGTCTAAGACATGCAAATAAGCACACGGTAATATTTCCATTTGATATATATATACTGTATATATGTTGAAGAGGAGATGGACAGCTTAATTGTACTTTGTATAGGTCTGTTTTGATTATATTGTGTAATGTGATGGATTATGCATATATACATTTGTAACTTTTCTAACTGAGGATAAATTATTTATATAGTGCATAATTGTAGGGCAAGATACTATGCTCTATAGTCCTTTTTAGTCCCCTTTTTACCCTTTTGATATATTATTTTTATCATTACTTAAAAGACCAGCACTATTTGACAAAAACTTTGGGCAGATTATACATTTTCTCTTTTCAACAAAACAACCTAACAAGCAGACAACAATTAGTGTTATTGTACATGCAATGTTTAACCAAATATCATCAACTATCTTGGATGCCTAATATTTGTCCCTCTACTGCTGGAGTGACCTGCATCGCATTGCCCTGCAAAGCATGCCTCTCTGGGACTGAAGCTAATAATGATCAAAACAGTGAATATCTTTTAAAAGCAGCAATGTTACTTTCCAACTTTTTTTTTTCTTTTTTTTTTCTTTTCTTTTTTTAATTATTTTTATCTTATACTATATTAGTGAAAGCACTGTATGCCTGTCTGGATGTCCGGTGTCCCTAGGGGAAATCTCATTGGTCCCTTGGGCCGCCCGCCCCCGGACACCTCTCATTGGCCTGAGGCGGAGTGACGGGCCAAACACACACACACACACACACACACACACACACACACACACACACACACACACACACACACACACACACACACACAGACACACACACACACACACACACAGTAGGGGGGGGGCGCCCCCTTGGGGGGCCGCACGATTATGTAGGGGGGGGCGCGAGCAGCTTGCAGGGAAACCTGGGGGCGGCCAGAGCTGTGCACGGGCGCTCGTGCTGCTGCTTCTTGTCTGTGTCTTGCAGAGGGGGCGGGGCCAGAAGATCCGTGCTGCTGCTTCTATGTCTGTGTCTTGCAGAGGGGGCGGGGCCAGAAGATTCGTGCTGCTGCTTCTATGTCTGTGTCTTGCAGAGGGGGCGGGGCCAGGAGCTCCGTGCTGCTGCTTCTATGTCTGTGTCTTGCAGAGGGGGCGGGGCTTCTCTCTGCACACAGACAAGCCCCTCCTTCTCTTCCTGTCTGCTTCCCGTTTTCAGCAGCATGGGGGGTTGGGGGATCGGAGCATGTCGCCCCCCCCCCCCCAGGTGAAATTGTGGACTGATTAAGTGTGTGTGTGTGTGTGTGTGTGTTGGTGGTGGTGGTGGTGGTGGTGGGAGTGATTGAGTGTGTGTGTGGGGGGGATTGAGTGTGTGTGTGTGTGGGGGGTGGGGGGTGATTGAGTGTGTGTGTGGGGGGGGTGGGGGGGATTGAGTGTGTGTGTGTGTGGGGGGGGAAGTGTGTGTGTGTGGGGGGATTGTGTGTGGGGGGGGGGATTGTGTGTGTGTGTGTGTGTGGGGGGGGATGGGGGGATTGTGTGGGAAGGGGGATTGTGTGTGTGTGTGTGTGGGGGGGATTGTGTGTGTGTGTGTGTGGGGGGGATTGTGTGTGTGTGTGTGTGTGGGGGGGGGATTGAGTCCCCCCCCTTCCCTGCCCTTTGCCCCCCCCCCCCCTCCCTGCCCTTTGCCCCCCCCCCCCTCCCTGCCCTTTGCCCCCCCCCCTCCCTGCCCTTTTTGCCCCCCCCCCCTCCCTGCCCTTTGCCCCCCCCCCCCCTTCCACTCCATGCCCCCTGCCCTTCCACGCCCAGGCAACGCCGGGTATATCAGCTAGTAAGTAATATGACAGTGTCTAATTCTACATTTTTACCCATCTAGCAATCGTTTGGTGCTCCTGTTATAAATCTGTTAAAATCCTGATTCTGTATCTAACATAATGACAGCTTCAGTCAGTGCAACTCAGCAGCTACAATGTATCCTTATATTTATAAGGTAACATTATCTATTGTTACAGTTTAGAGCTCAAACTGCTGGGAACATTTGCAACAAATTATTCCAATTATGAAAGTGTTGCAAAGATCTTATATTGCTTGTAAGGCTGAGATTATATTAGGCGCATGCACGCCGGTCGCCCGAGCGATGTGTGCTTTTAGGATTGAGGCGATGGGGAGGCGTGGCGGAGACATCCTCATTGGCTGAACCGCTCAAGCAATGCCCGTCGCGCGAAAAAACAAAATAATTTGTATTATCAAAAATCTGCCGCACGGTTGCTCTTCATCGTGCGCGAGCGGACAATGGTCGGCCCGATAGAGCTGCTGCAGTTTGTTCACGTGCGCGGCGCTGTTGTGCACGCCATTGCACGCACCATCGCCTTTAAGTTATCTCAGCCTAAGGTGGGTTAAACCCTGCTATAGAAATCAAAGGATGCTTTAAAACTCATTAAAAATGGCATTAAGAGTTGAATGCAAACAAAAAATCCCAAGAAAACAGTCACTATTACCTAACACTACAGAACTGATTTATTTAAAAAAAAAAAATATATATATATATATATATATATATATATACACGATGTCACATGTTTTGCTGCTTTAATATGTTTGCATAATATAATCCTATGTTTTGCCACATAGGTTTACTCAAGTGACGTACCAATATGCAGAAATTAATGCCCAACAGTGTAAAAGGTGGGCTGCATAATTGCTCAACATTTCCACTCTGCAAGTCACTGAATGAAAAACATTAGTTTAAAGCATCCAGAATGCACGGTATTTTGACACAGTGATTGAGGCTCATCTTCCAATATAAAACCAAAACGTCTGCTTCCATGGCATGCTAAATTATAACAATTACTAACATTTCTATCGACGTTGTTATTTTCTTTTTCGTTATTACGGACTAACATATTGGCCAATGCAAATTGATGTAATTGTATAGTGACTCCAATTATTTTTTCAAGGCAAACTTTAAGATACTGTACTGCCTAAATGTGTGAGATCTGTATTTGGTCTCATCTTCACTAATTGGTGCTATTCTATAAGACATTATCTGTGACTGGAAGACCTCTTGTATGTATGTATGTATGTCTTTATTTATATTGTGCCATTAGTGTACATAGCGCTTCACATTAGTAATATACGTGACAATCATATAAATAACAAATAATACAAATAACAGATCATGGGAATAAGTGCTTCAGTCATAAAAGTAACATTTCGGAAGAGGAGTCCCTGCTCCAAGGAGCTTACAATCTAATTGGTGGGGAGAACGTACTATGACAGTAGGAGGACATTCAGGTAAGTGCATCTGCAGGGGGCCAAGCTTTATGTATCGTGTATAGTATTAGCCACGGTGCTACTCGTGTGTTTCTTTAAGCAAGTGCGTCTTAAGGTGAGTCTTAAAGGTGGATAGAGAGGGTGCTAGTCGAGTATTGAGGGGAAGAGCATTCCAGAGGTGCGGGGCAGTCTGTGGGAAAGGTTTAAGATGGGAGAGGGCTTTAGATACAAAGGGGGTAGAGAGAAGACATCCTTGAGCAGAACGCAAGAGTCAGGATGGTGCATAGCGAGAAATTAGGGCTGAGATGTAAGCAGGAGCAAGAGTGTAAAGCTTTAAAAGTGTAAGGAATCCACACCTCGGTTTACTGCTTACCTTGCCTTACAGACGTGTGCAGTCCTGGAACACTCCCCATGATATATTCTGCAGCTGTGCAAGCTATTACTGCAGCCCCAGCTTTGGTTCAGTCATTAGAGCAATGCTATCACATGCCCCTTTTGCTATAGGTTCGCTGACCTTTAAATACAGCTTTCCCACAATGCTTCTCTGCCGAGCATAATCCTTCTTGGATGTTCACTGTGTTTGCCACTACCACCTGTCTTGGCCACCTCGTTGCTGTTGTCATGTTCATGTTCCTTGTTCCAAGTCCATGCTCCTAGTTCCTGTGCTGAAGCGTTGGATCTCCAGTGTAACTTCAGCTTCCTGTTTCCTGAGGCCTGCTACCCATCCCATAGCAGAGGCCTGTCTCTGGTTTTTGGGGCCTGTTGCTCTCTCTTTCCTTTGCAGAGGCCGTATCCTTGTTCCTGTGCTGAAGCGGTGGATCTCCAGCGTAACTTCAGCTTCCTGTTTCCTGAGGCCTGCTGCCCTTCCCATAGCAGAGGCCTGTCTCTGGTTCCTGGGGCCTGCTGCTCTCTCTCCATTGCAGAGGCCGTGTCCTAGTTCCTGTGCTGAAGCGGTGGATCTCCAGCGTAACTTCTGCTCCTTGTTTCCCGAGGCCTGCTGCCCTTCCTTAGCAGAGGCCGCTCTACTAGTCCTGAGATCTGTAGCTCTCTCTCCTTGCACAGGCTCGTTCTGGACTCCTGCGCTGAAGCATTGGTTTACCAGTGCTGCCTGGCAGTGTGCCCACTCCGGCTTGCCTACCCTTCCCGGAGACCGGTACCATGGGCCATGGTCGCCGCTCGCGCAGAACCCGCTCCCGCCCTGCAGCTGCTTCGCTGAAGCGGGACTTTCTGTTACCGAAACTCCGCTTTGATAACGTTCACCCTGATGTCTCCTATCCTGACCCTGGCTCGTCCATTGACTACGCTGCTCTCTCCAGTCCCGACCCTGATATGTACGACTACGAACTACACATTCCAGATCAGTCTGCGCGGTCTAAGGTTGGTGATTATACAACCCCACCTCAGACCCGCGGTCCGGTCCTGGTTTGTGGCGAGCACAACCATGACAAAAAGTGAGGAGGATAATTGAGTGTGAGATGCGAGATTTGATAGGAAGCCAGGAGAGTGATTTCAGCAGGGGAGACGCTGAGACAGATTTAGGAAATAGTAGAGTGATTCTGGCAGCAGCGTTTAGGATAGATTGTAGGGGAGACAGGTGAGAGGCAGGAAGGCCGGACAGCAGGAGGTTGCAGTAAACGAGACGGAAGAGAATGGGGGCCTGAGTCAAAGTTTTAGCAGTCGAGTAACAGAGGAAAGGGCGTATCTTTATTATATTGTGGAGGAAAAAGCGACAGGTTTTAGATACGTTTTGAAAGTGAAGGGCGAATGTGAGAGAGGAGTCGAGTGTGACCCCTAGGCAGCGTGCTTGGACTACTGAGTGAAATAATACATTTATTAAAAACAATGATGATTAAAAACAGCTCCTCTCCTCACGGTGGCAAATAAAAATTGGAATCCTACTTACTAGACCCAAGTAGGACATGTGCAGTACAATGTCGTAATATCACAGGAGCAAGCACTTCATGCCCCTGAAGAAGCGGAAGGATCCGTGAAACGCGTAGGGTGGAGTTTGCCCCACTCCCACGCGTGCGCAAAACTGTGCAGTATCTACGTGCACTTTACTTACAACCATCCGGGATCTCCCAAGATGCGACGTCATACCCGGCTTGTGTCTGTGACACCATCGCTTCTCGCGAGAGAAGCTACCGGACATCCGGGATACTGGAAGACCCAGAACAAGTAGAAGGGAAGTGAGCCGTCCAACCGCCCAGCTAACCACGCCGGAAGATCATCACGCCCCAGCGGGTCTGGAGAGCGTAGTGTTGGGACTTCGGGAACGATTGCTGTTAGCGTGTAAAGCTTGCTCCTGTGATATTACGACATTGTACTGCGCATGTCCTACTTGGGTCTAGTAAGTAGGATTCCATTTTTTGTTTGCCACAGTGAGGAGAGGAGCTGTTTTTAATCATCATTGTTTTAAATAAATGTATTTTTTGTTCATCTCACCTTCTTGCCGAAACCGTTATTACGGAACTCACCATTCCCTACCCCTTGACGTATATAATGTAATTTGGCAGTATTACACTATGTATTTTTGTTTCCCTTTCTCTTTTATGTGCTGAATCCCACCAATTCATCTTCCACTGGATCCAAGGAACATTGAACATTGAGATTCATTTGTCAGGGACACTTAATGAAGGACTTTTGATATTGGTACCATTTGTATTTCACATTATTTGTTTATTTTTGTTTTTCATGCACATTTATGACATTTCACTTTGGCGCCGTTAGGCAACTTTTTTTTCGTGTTATTTATAAATAGAGTTATTTATGGGAATGAGCCATAGGGTGTCTTTTGGGATATCACCAATTCGTAAATGTTGGTGCATTATTTCTGTCCTTGTCACTGCACGGTAACACAGGAAAAAAATCTGTGTCCCACCTTCAACTCAGGTAACAAAAGAAGGAAACAAACACGTGGGCCACTTATTCTCAGCACCCACCTTAAAGTAACAAAACCGCACACACCCTTGTGCCTACCCTTAGGCTGGGGCCATGGTACAGTAGTCCGCTGAGCGAACAGAACAGCCTTAAGGCAGTGTTCGCGTCTATGCGGCGTGCGGGCACGTACGCACGGAAGGGGGAGGGGGCACGCATTGCGCAAGAAATCAGTTCAAACTGATTTCTTGGCGCGACAGGCCAGTCACTTGAGCGGTTCGCCCAATGAGGGCGAACCAGCTCCGTGATGTCCCTCGGCTCGCCCCCCATGGCCTGTCCACCATGGCAACGTAAGCACCCGCTCACTGACCAGCCTTTGCACGCCTCCACACGGGAGAAGGCACCATGGACCCAGCCTTACTGATAAAGTGCAGGCTTAATTAACCTTGTATTGAGTTGGTCTCCTTCCGCAGCAATTAACACAACTTTCACAATGAATACTTAATATGTAAAAATCACACATTCTTCTCCCTCACAGAGTCTGTCCCAGACATCAATCCATCTAATCTGTGCCAGGGCCAGAGTTATAGTCTCTACCAGACACCCTCTCTACCAGCCCGTAGGAACTTGTTTTGATATTGCCTGGTGCTGGCATTTTTACAGCGACGTGTTTGAGAGCAGACACTGTAGAGTAGGACTTTCAGGGATTATTCAATCTTTTTAGGATATACTGCTTCCATTTCAGCAAAAGCTGTAGAAATGTAGAGGCAAGTACAATTAATCCTGGCCCAGCAGAATTTATAGCATCATTTGGCAGCTGGAGATCAGTGCAATGAAGTGGTTTGACCCATCAATTCATTAGGCAGGTAAACATTGTATGTGTTAAGATTTCGCAGTTGTTTAAAGATTGAGTTTTCTGCTCAATTCATACAGTAATTGCAGAGTTTAGCTCACTAGCTCCCATTTCTTCTTAGTCACAGTGAGCATGTGCATGGGACAAAGCAAAAACAATGTTCTCTTGCCATTTTATACCATGGTGATATATGATTCTCATTCCAATCATAGCATCTGGTTCAATGTTATTGCAATTAATATTAACAGTTTGTGTAAGTCTGGTTAAATCTTGACCGTTTGGTGCATTCCAGCACAAAGGGTTGGATAACACCGCATTTGGTTTTGGGATGCATACGTTAACTCTTTTCCTCCCAATGCAACTTGCAATGCATAACTGAAAAGAAGTGAGGATGCAGAAAGCATATTGACAACACAGCTTGGAAGCTACTTTCTACCAAAAACTCCAGATAAATCAAAATAGTTATTAAAGATACAAAAAATGGGGATAAAGAGGGGGAAAAAAAACGCTGCCAGTCACATTATCTGTCACTAAGGAAGGGATGAAGTTCCAGGTAGTCATTAAAGCCTTTTGGTGTCATTGTGTCATTTGTAAGTCCTATATGCCTCCCACTGTAAAAGCTATAGATCCCTATTACCTCCCCTGTGTGGGTGATGTACATGCTCAATCCCCATAAGACGATGTGAACAAATGCTATGTTTGTACTCCTTACAGTGTTGAACCAGCACCCAACGCCTGGTCTTCTCCTTTACTAATTGTGCTTCTATCTATCTATATATATAAAACACAAAATCTGTTTGTTTGTGGGTTTGTGCGCGCTCTCATTGGCTGTCATTGGCTGTCAAGCTCTCCCATTGGCTGACTGCAGGGCGGGCCTTGGCTGTCATTGGCTCTCATTGCCTGACTACGGGGCGGGCCTTGGCTCTCATTGGCTCTCATTGCCTGACTAAGGGGCGGGCCTTGGCTCTCATTGGCTCTCCCGGTCTCTGAGTGCAAGGCAGGGTGACATCATTATATACACACAGAGAGAGGGGAGATACATATATTATATATACACACAGAGAGAAGGGAGATACATATATTATATACAGGTGCGCCGACGAGTATTCTAAAACGTGCCTTTTACTGTACTTGAGTTTTGAAGATCCCCATTAGCACTTAACGATGCATTAACTGAGTTAACGTATCATTAAGTACTTAATGGAGTTCTTAGGATCCCAATGTATCCCTGACTGATTATACATGAGAAAGGAATACAATCAGTCAGAGGTACAATGTCAACTGATCCAGAATATACAGGCCTTCCTATTGATTATTTCATTCTGTCACAACAAATTGTTCTAATAAAAAATATTTCAAGTTTGAAAACTCCTTTTACTTACAAATCAAGCGAACTGTCATGGGCAGTAATTTGACTCTTTCTTATGCCAATCTCTTCATGGTCAGTTATGAAAAGAAATGTACTGTACTGTATTTTTGTAAATATACTGTAACGAGTATATTTAAAAAAAAATGGTTTTGCTACATAGATGATGTCTTTTTGATGTGGCAGGACCCAGAATAGTCTAAAGGAATTAATTGACTATTAAAAACCATCTTTCATTTGTTTCTCAGGATCTCGGACTAAACACACATATTTCTTTTCTGGATGTTATGGTAAGGATAGAAAATCATAACATCCAAACAGAACGTTACACTAAACCAACAGTGAGAAACACAATTCTCCCATAACATTTATTTTGTCCACCAGCATTACTTAGGGCAGTATGTTATAGTCAAAATATTGTCTATGAAACACATAGGGGCATATGCACTAAAGGTTCATAAAATAAAAAACGGCCATTTAAATCACCGTTTTTATGAGCGTTGCTATCACGGTATTCAGAAAGCCTTCATTACCTGTCATAGCAAAATTCACAAAACGGGCGATTAGCCAGTGATCTGATGAACGACCCTCTGAAAAGGCCTTACTCGGCGAGTTGTATCCCCTGCAGAGACAGCTGCAGTGAGAGAGTGGTCTCTCCCTGTGCAAATATCGCCCGAAATTTATGTGTATACATTTTAATTTTGTTAATATTTTAGATGAGCAGGAGGTCTCCTGAGCTGAACCGCATTGTTTTCAGCCTCAGGGACCCACTACTTCCCGAGATACAGGCCCCGTTATGGGGTGCCGGTATTTCCTATGTATTTTATTCCCATGGTAACGTGACGAGGACATTTTAAATGCATAGGAGATACTGTCCCCCTGTAACAGGGGAGTAATCCCTGTTCAAGTAATGTGCCTTTAATCTAGCAGTGTGGTGGTTAACTGCTGGTAGTCAATTAATAAACACCACCTGCCTGATCTAGATTGCTTACAAAAGCCTGTCTGTTGAGACAGGAAGTGACTCCTTAGCTCTGACTGAGAGCTGACCTTTGGAGAGACAGAGCAGTGTTCTTGAGTCTCCCAGGAGAGACTGACCAAGAGAACACACATCTCTGGAGCTGACCGGTCTTGAGCTCTGCCCAGCAGAGCTGATTTCAAGACACAGGGAAAACTACTACACCTGAAGCTGAACAAGGAAATGAGAAGATTTTCCCTCCAAGAAACAGATAAGACTTTTATTCTTAAGAGACTGCTTATATCTGCTTATTTCATGCTATATGTTTTGGGGCTGCGAGACATGCTTGACTTAGGGAGTTGTGAATTAATTGCATGGTATTTTCACTAGAGATACTCCCAAGTGAATAGAAGCTTTGTCCCCCCCCCCCCCTGTGTTTGGATGATTTCCTGATAAAAAGGAAAAGGCACAATAAAGCCTTATTATAATTTCACCTTATAAAAGCCTCCAATTGTGTGCCTCTGTGAACGTCCGTCAACATATGGTGTCCAAAGTGGGACAAGAGGTGTCTTTGAAGTTGAAAAGGACCGGAGATTTTTATGTGAAATTTTTGTTGTTATGCTTTTTGCCTACAAACAGTCTGAGCAACTTAGAAAAAAAAAAAAAAACCTCATGCAGCAGAGATCAGAGTTAAAGGGATACACACCACTGAAACCACACTGCACTGAAACTTACAAAAACCCAGAAGAGACTGCTGAAGTAGTTAAACCTTATTTTGCCTATCACAAAGTGTAATATGTTCATTGAAATAGGGGTTTTGCCTTTCAGCCATAGTCAGGGTTGAAGAAGTGAGTCAGCCCTTAAAAAGGGAAAGGTGTTTGTTGTTTTCAAAAGTTTTGCTGAAGCAGTGAATACAGATGTTGACCCACCAGTGGTACTGATTTTGCAAATAAAGGTTGCCACACCGCATAGGGCTACCAGCTGTGAATGGAGTATATGCAGAAAAGTGTGAAAATTGATACAAGACTGTGCTGAAGCAGGGGAATTTTTAGCAAACAAATGCTGAGTGTAAAATTGCCCTATAGGGGAAAAAGTGATTTCTGAACTGTGTAATAGGTTTTTCAAAACCAATTGCTGAATGTTGAGTCACCCTGCCGGGAATGCAAGAAATAGTCCACTGCAAAGAATGTTTTTTTTTCTGCAAGTAAAAAAGTCTGCCTATATATATCTTGGGAGCAAAAACAGACACCCAAAGTGTGAAGTGTGAATGCCATAATACCCAAAGATGAGACTGAAAATGACTGAACTCAGGCAGAAAACCAAATTCTGTTGCTGAAGCGGAGGAATTGCACCTAGCAAGTAAATGGTGCAAAGCAAACAGAAGTTTTTTCCTAGCAACTACACATTCAGAATACCTAATGAGAGATTATACCTAGCAAGTAAATGGTGTAAAGCAAATAGACTTTTTTACCTAGCAACTGCACATCTTGTATACCTGATGAGAGAAAATGCATGCACAGTACTGCTGATATTGTAAAACTTATCCAAGAAAGAAAAATTCTACAGAGATGCCTGCGAGAGCTACGACCTCTACAAGCAAAATATGCCCACCTGTAGGACTACCACAATTAGGGGTTCTAGCAAATACAGTGGCAACAGCTGCAATAGCGCCTCCTGAGGTCAGGAAGATAATTACACCTGATAGCCTAAAAATGGAGGACAAGATGCAGCGTTCCTGTAATGAACCCTACCCCACGGAAGAGTGGCCCTTCCAGTCCAATAAAGAGGAAGACATCTCTTATGGGGAACCCAAACCGAGTCACACCCACAAAACACCCCAAGAATGGTGAGGGTGCCTGAACTCGGCACGAACAGAAAAGACCGCTCCCTTTGATGATGAATATGATCAGCAGGAGACAGAGCGGGTGCAGTGGATCACCGAATATTTCTGTCAGCTATTACAGTTGCAAGAAAAGCCGGGTGGATCCAGTGACGCTGCTAAAATTTCAAATGAAGATGGAGACCCCAATATCCCTGAAGGAACGGTGTCATCCAAATCAAAAAGGCGAAAAAATAAAAGCGGTTCTTCACTTACCGTGGAAGGAACAGACACATCCGCAGATCCTGTGGAGGAAAAGGGGAACCGAGTTGCCCTGCAGCCTAGCGAAAATGGAGAATTCATCCCACGGTTAACCGAATATCCAGAGGGCCAAAGGCAGAAGTCGTGTACCCCAAAGAAGTGTCTGTCCGGTGCCAACAGTGAGGAACCCTCAACCAGTCATCCCAGGGAAGCGGAGCCGGAACCAGTGAGTGACGATCCCTTGACCAGCCCTGAAGACGCCCTGAAAATTGCCAGGCGTGACTGTGATCTACTTCGAGAACAATTGAAACTTGAGAGAGCAGATAATGCTGAGTTACAGATGACAGTGCTCGCAATGTACTCTGAATCTGGGACAGAATTGGACGATCTCAAGACTGAGCTAGATACTGCAAATGCTACTATTTCCGCCATGGATGAAAAGCAGAGCCAATTTGATAAAATGGTGGCTACGCTAAAGCGGAAGTATGAGGAGGCACTGAAGCAGATGACAGTCTTCCAGCAAGAGGTTCACACTCTTCGCATAGAACTGAATGCCTCACAACAGGAGGTCAACAGTGTCCGGATAGAGGTGGACGTATCTCATAAAAAGGTTCAGACACTCCGCAGAGCACTGGATGCCTCACATCATGAGACCAACAGCTGCCGCACAGACCTGGAAGTTACCAGAAAGGAACTACACAGTCTCACTGAGGAGCTGGACATTGCTAAAGAAACTATTGTTAATCTTGATACAGATCTCAAAGTCTCTCAGAAGGAGCTTCAGACCCTCAACCTAGAGAAGGAAGTCTCACGCCAGGAGATTGTCATTCTCAAAGCAGATGTGCGTAAATGGAAGGTGGACTGCAAAGAAGCCCCGAAGAATACAGAGACTGAAAAAGGAGAAAATTCAAGATTAAAAAGAGAAAACTTAAAACTGAAAGAAGAAAATTTTCAGTTAACAGAAGAAGTCAAGGAAAAGTTTGAAGCAGAGCACCGACTGCAGAACCAACTGCAAGGTCTGCGTACGCACCTCGAGAAGGCAGAGGAGAAGCAGCGAACTCTGCAGGATGACAATCTGCAGGCTGTTAAAGAAATTCAAGTGCTGCAGGAACGTCTGATGACCCAGTATGTCCCCGCAAAGCAGCATGAGAAACTGAAGGCTACCCTGAGCATGTCAGGAATCGGCGTTCTCCTCGCTCCCCACACAGAGCACTCCCTCCTCGTAGGGAGTCCCTGGACACACAAAACAATCTTGCCTTACCGGCCTCCACGGCTCCTCGCCCTTGCCGCCGTCGCGAGATCACTCCCCTCGGCGATTCCTCTGCTCAGCGCCGGGCACGCCCACGCCCTCCTGCACGCACACCTGCACGCACACCTGCACCATGCACTGGCTTGGTTCACAAGCGTACACGAGTTACGGAGCACGCTCAGTCTGCACACTCTTCTTCCTGTCCCCCGGACCTCAGGCTCCGCCCCCGCACACAGCACGGGCATACTCAGGTTACTAACAAGACTCACCTGGCCTGTTATGCCTGCACCAATCTGCAGTGTCTCCCAGTAGCTCTTCCTGTCCCGCCTCCGTTCCTAATTGGACCTTCCTGCTTTATCTAGCTCCTCTCTGCTCTCAGTCTTTGCTCGACATAGTCTCTGTATGGAAGTACTTCAGGATTCTCTCAGTGTTTTCACAGGTTCTGACGCAGTTCGTACGACTACACCCTCTGGCTCTCGATCTCGGCACTACTTGGACAACGCTCACTATGGTAACCCCTTGAACACGGCTTGGACTATGACCTATCTCCACTCTCCACTCCCTGACTTCGGCAAGGCATCATTCACTCTATCTCTACAACCGGTACCGGCAAGTATTGTCTACCTTACTACACCTGGCCTGGCAACGCTTCGTACCACACTGTGGACACGCTCCCTTGGCTGCGGGTGCGTGTATTACCACTTCCCCCTTCAGCTCAGGGGACGGGTCTGGTCTGCGGGCAGCACCGGCGTAACAGAGCATCACCAAAGCAACGCTAAAAGCCAAGCTTCGAACCCAGGTGATGCGGCACAAAAGGGAGCACAAGAAGGTCCAGAAACTGAAACAAGTAACTGTGGCCCAAGCAAAGAAGTTCATAGTGCTTCACAATGCAATAAAAATGTGGAGGCAAGCTCAGAGAAAGCAAAGCATGCAGATAAATTCCCTGAGAAGAGACTTGCAAGGCGCACTCAAAAAACAGGGATCTCTCGCGGATGAGATTACAGTCCTACAAGGATAAGTATTGACCCTGACTAAGCGTCAGTATCCCACAGCCTCAAAAACCCATGAAGACAAGGGTACAGTGAGAGCTGGGAATACCGCTCATCTGAAAGACAAGGTTGCAAAATTTGAACCACCTAAACAAGCACTAGCAAAACCTTCAGCCACCCAACAGGCAACAAAAGAAGGTACACGTGCTGAATTAAAACCAGAAGAATACTTAGCTGATGAAGCTGAAAAGATGGGACATTCTCTGGAAGTTGGTGTGGAATTGCAACTTAATCTCAAAGAGGCTGAACTAGCAACCCCATTGAGTAGGAAAAGGGCAGAGCGACAGCTTCAAGAGCGGAAAACTCAAAGTGCTGTTTTTAAACGCTCTGGAACTGCTGCCAAACAGTATGCCTACAATAAGACGAGCACCCGACGCGAGGGAAATCTCATGACCGCGCACGTAGAAAAAAGACTATACTTGGAAAAAGTCCTCCTCGAGCGACTGAGGGATGCTGATCTCAAACACCTTCAGGAGGAGACACGAATACACTAAATAAAGGGCTCCAATCCCAACAGGACTGAGGGTTCTCTTCCTCCATCCACTCTCATTCAAGTCACAGAGATATCTAGAATGAGAGTGGTAGGATGAGCTTTGGCCGTGGCAAGCCCGAGCTTCCACAAACAGGGGAGGTATGTAACAGGGGAGTAATCCCTGTTCAAGTAATGTGCCTTTAATCTAGCAGTGTGGTGGTTAACTGCTGGTAGTCAATTAATAAACACCACCTGCCTGATCTAGATTGCTTACAAAAGCCTGTCTGTTGAGACAGGAAGTGACTCCTTAGCTCTGACTGAGAGCTGACCTTTGGAGAGACAGAGCAGTGTTCTTGAGTCTCCCAGGAGAGACTGACCAAGAGAACACACATCTCTGGAGCTGACCGGTCTTGAGCTCTGCCCAGCAGAGCTGATTTCAAGACACAGGGAAAACTACTACACCTGAAGCTGAACAAGGAAATGAGAAGATTTTCCCTCCAAGAAACAGATAAGACTTTTATTCTTAAGAGACTGCTTATATCTGCTTATTTCATGCTATATGTTTTGGGGCTGCGAGACATGTTTGACTTAGGGAGTTGTGAATTAATTGCATGGTATTTTCACTAGAGATACTCCCAAGTGAATAGAAGCTTTGTCCCCCCCCCCCCCTGTGTTTGGATGATTTCCTGATAAAAAGGAAAAGGCACAATAAAGCCTTATTATAATTTCACCTTATAAAAGCCTCCAATTGTGTACCTCTGTGAACGTCTGTCTACACCCCCCTTAACGGGGCCTGTATCTCGGGAAGAAGGGGGTCCCTGAGTCTATCCGCTAAGGTAATGAAGTTTACTGTAAATGCATTTTTATTGCATAGGATTCATGCCAGGGGTCTCTGGTGCTAATATTAGTGGATATCAGCTCCAGAGATTCCCGGCATCAATCCTATGCAGGAAAAATTCATTTTTCTAAGTCCCATCTCGTCGCTTCGCTGCAGGTTTCCAACACCTTCACGCCAACTTTTTCTGGCGTGAGGATTTGGTGATAAAATCACCATTCTAGAGCAGTGATAGGCATTCATAGCCAAATCACTGCTACTAGAATTGTGCGAGTTTATGAACATACCGAAACGCGGCTATAAGTGGCTTATCACCGCTCCCTCTGTGATTTTTTTTATGAGCAATTATTTTTTAGTGATTCAGTCTTTAATCACCGCTTACTGAATAGCAGTAGGCATTTTGGGCGATAAGTGCTTGATAAGTGGCTTATGAACGCTTATTGGATAGACACCATAGTATCAAATTAAACCCTATGGGACATCTATTGAGTCTATGAAAAAGAAATTTATTGAACGGGGCCAAACACTGACCCAACACAGACTCCTAGCCATGCTAGACTTAGCAATACACAAGGGGTTAAAGATAAATCTGATAACAGGTTGGTCTGGCCATTACATTTTAATACTTTTAATACTGCCACTCATAACATTAAGAAAATAAAAGAAAAATATTGGCCCACCTTACAAACAGCATTTGGTCAATTCTGCAAAGAGAAACCAATGATTGCGTACAAAAGGGGCCAAAGCATTTCAGCGATGTTAGTGAAAGCTAGTGATGATTCCATATATAAAATTTAAAACATTTTATCTGCCCCAAAATCTGATTGTTATAATTATAAAAATTGTTCAGTGTGTAATTCTGTCATTGAAGGGGAATTTTGTAACCATCCCAGACAAGGTAACAAATATGGGATCTTGACACGTATCACCTGCAGCACTACACATGTAGTGTATATGATTTTATGCCTGTGTGGTTTTGTATATATAGGCAAGACATCGAGAGAAAGGAAAAAAGCTATTTCTTGAGCATAAAAGCACAATTTGTAAAGGAGAAGGCAATATCGGGTCCTTGTCCAACGCGGTAAGGAGTACAAACATAGCGTTTCCTCATTTAGTCTTATAGGGATTTAACATGTACATCACCCACACAGGAGAGGTAATAGAGGTCTATTGCTCTTACAGTGAAGGCCCTAATGACCACCTTAAACTTCATTACTTCCTTAATGACAGATAATGTGACTGACAGAGTTATTTCTTGCCCCTCTTCCCCCCTCCCGTCTATTCCTTGGGCATTATTTATATATATATAATATACAAGAAACAAATAGCGCAACTCTCAACAATTTGTTAATACAGTAATCAGTAAAAAAACTGCAACCAGCCAACTCAATTAATATACGAGAGGTATTAACCCTTTAAATTCCTGATCCCAGAGTGGATAAAAGGCTAATACTTACTTAAATAACTGTAAGTGCATATCTCACCAATTAATTATTCGAATTGTTTGACATACTACCCTATGATGTCTCTTTTCCCCTTTTTTTCTTTCTCTCCCTTTTTTATTTGTACCAATGGCCTTCTTTCATATATATATATATATATATATATATATATATATATATATATATATATATATATATATATATAACGGGAATAGCCGTCTTAGTCCAGTTATGATAGTGCAGAATAAATGAGTTCTTCAGTATTAGGTGATACCTTTTTTATTTGGACTAACAATTTATGACATAGGATAAGCTTTCGAGAGTTTTCCTCTCTTCCTCAAGTCAGCACTACTGATATGCAAAGGTTTCTGTGATATATATATATATATATATATATATATATATATATATATATATATATATATATATATATACATATATATATATATATATATATATATATATATATATATATATATATAAAATTGTTTTTATCTATTACTTTCATTATTATATTGAATAAAAAACTTTTTTTTATTGTTCCATTTTAAATGTTTACCTCAGTACATAATATGTATGTATGTATGTATGTTAATCTTTATTTATATAGCTCCATTAATGTACATAGTGCTTCACAGCAGTAACACACGTGACAATCATATAAATAACAAATTATACAAATATCACATAATAGGAAGAAGTGCTTGAGACATAAAAGTAACATTTAGGAAAAGGAGTCCCTGCCCCAAAGTGCTTACAATCTAACTGGTAAGTAGGAAGAACGTACAGAGACAGTAGGAAGGTGTTCTGGTAAGTGCGTCTGCAAGGGGCCAAGGTTTATGTATGAGGTGTAGAATATCAGCCACAGAGCTACTCATATGCTTCGTTAAGCAGGTGTGTTTTAAAGTGGGTCTTAAAGGTGGATAGAGAGGGTGCTAATCGAATATTGAGGGGAAGGGCATTCCAGAGGTGTGGGGCAGTCAGTGAGAAAGATTTAAGGTGGGAGAGGGCTTTAGATACAAAAGGGGTAGAGAGAAGACACCCTTGAGCAGCACACAAGAGTTGAAATGGTGTGTAGCGAGAAATTAGGGTTAGTTTAATACAGACAGGGGTGTATGGTGAGTGATGTACGGCAACGGTGTCTGATGGATGCGTGGCATCCAGGAGTTGCTCCAAACACTGTCCCTAGCTCTGCAACCGGATGTGCGTCACCGGGGGTGGGTCTCAGGCTCTCCATACGCTGTCTGCCACTCTGTGGCCGGAAATACGTCACCGGGGCGGGTCAAAATGCCGAAACCCCCTTCTCCTACTGCTGCACCTCCAACAAACTCCTGTGGGTACTCTGCCTTAGTCCAAATAAAGTCTGACAAACTGCCCAATGCGTTTCGTGCGCTTGCGCACTTCTTCAGGGGAAGGCCTGAAGCTAGGGACAGTGTTTGGAGCAACTCCTGGACGCCACGCATCCATCTGACTCCGCGGCCGTACATCACTCACCATAAACCCCTGTCTGTATTAAACGAACGTCCTGTAAGTAGGATTCCGGTTTTACCACCGGATCCGTCATCTGCCTTGTTCATTTTATTATTTATTTTTTGTGTATTAAATTAACTCTTGTATTATTTGTCAGCCTTGCTTGTGTTTGTCTAGTATTGTCTTGTCCTGTTTGTCTTATGTGTTTATACTGTAGCATTGTTGCACTATGATTTTTCTCTCTTTTCTCTCTCTTTGCATCACATGCTTCTTGTAACATCTTGCTGTGGAACGTGAAGTGCAAGATTGGATATTTCTGGACACTTCTTTACCATTGGACTGAACTTTTTTCCTATATGGGACTCTGTAGGCGCCGGTTTGTATTGTTGTTTTTTGGTTTAAAAAAAAGTTACTGACTGTTTCCATAGTGACCAAAGATTCTTACTTTCTACCAGCCCCCAGCTCTGCGCTTCTGTCACACTTACTGATGTCACTGCGCTTCGGTGTATGCAGTTTCGTCCTGTGTCTCGTGATGCGGTCATACACTGTGAAGTGACTCGACCACGTGTTGCTGCTGATGCCCTGCTCCCCAGGCTCTTGCAATCTCATTAAATCATATCTCATTTATCTGGTGGGGGTATACAAGGTGGATCCCCTCACCCCTTGCCCCTTATGCCCTGAAGAAACATCAGCATCCCATTTTTTGGATCTTTAATAAATATATATTCATTTTTTTGGTGTGCTAACAAATTTATCTGGATTTTTTCATTCAATTTTGTTGGACTACATAAGGGAGGCCTCTAAGCTAGAGCACCAAAAACCACATCTTTCCTTTTTTTTGTATGAATGTGAATAGAGACTACAATATCTTTTTGTGACATTACTTTCTACAACAGTAGATTTTAGTGAACAAGGCTAGAAATCAATTGACATCCCAATGCTGAAATTATTATAAAGCTAAATTAGGCCTCACTTCCCTATTCGATAGAGCTATGTGTTAGTATACTGTACATACAGTAGTACTTATTCATTCGTGTACGTTCATCCTAAGGAGTTCCACCATGCCATTAAAACAGACACACACATATTCCAGCCTGTCAGTTACAAGAATTTGAAAGTGTCATCTACTGTGATAATGTAGCCGTAACAGAATTGATGAACTTTGAGAGTTCAATTATTAATCCGCTATCTAAGCAAATGATCAATGACTTCACAGAACACAGTGGCATTAAAAAAGTAAAGTAGCAACACGGTGGTTGTTTTGTGCATGTTATTGTTCATTGGAAGTTGTGATATCTTTTACAGCATCTACATGCTAGTCCTTGATAGATACAGATGTAGCCGACTTATTGTCCCCAGAACCGTGGGAACAAATGCGAAATGCTGCAGCACCAGGGAAGGTAAAAGCCGCAGCGACCTGTGGGGGGGTCCATACCTCTGTATTGGACTTCCTGTTGTGTTATTTCCGGCTGGAGATCTTATACTGAAGAGTCTTGTGATATCTCAAAAGTATGTGTAACTTTTTTATACCCCAGGGTATACTTACGAACAGGATGTGATCCTAATATATATTTCGCTGATGAATTTGTAAATACTTAGTACAACTCCAGGTAGACTTTTGTGTTGTTGCTGAGAGAGAGTTTACATGCTTACATAATCATGCCTGAAGGACTATGCCTACTGTACGTTGACAGATAATCAGGGCTTTATGCAAAATAATCAAAATGGACAGTTTCCTGAATTTCTCTAAAAAGTTTGGCCATATGGTGCAATCCTTGTACTCCAAATTGCAAAAAACCTCCTAATCAAGTCTGAAATGACTTTCTCCCCTCCTCTCCATTACCCTATGTGAACTCTGTTATATCTTTCTACGGGCCATATTTAATATACTTTGAAGCTAATTCTCTTCGCTCACATGAATGGGACTCAAATCTTTTCCAGCACAGGGAAACAGATTCCCAATAAACTGAATTTTAA